>NW_024080676.1:435603-609127 GCF_003009895.1 Hyaena hyaena | reverse complement strand
TTTTATTTATTTATAGGAGAGAGAGAGAGAGAGACAGCGGAGCAGGGGAGGGTCAGAGAGAGAGGGAGTCACAGACTGAAACAGGCTCCAGGCTCTGAGCTGGCTGTCAGCACAGAGCCCGACGCGGGGCTCGAACCCACGAACCGCGAGATCATGACCTAAGCGAAAGTCGGACGCTTAACCGACTAAGCCACCCAGGCGCCCCAATCTTTGCTTGTTTTTAAATTAGGTTGTTTAGGGGTGCCTGGCTGGCACAGTTGTTAGAGCATGCGACTCAATTTGGGGGTAATGAGTTCAAGCTAAGTTAGGTGCAGAGATTACTTTAAAAAACAAAAAATAGGGGCGCCTGGGTGGCTCAGTTGGTTAAGTGTCTGACTCTTGGTTTCAGCTCAGGTCATGATCTTGTGGTTTCATGAGTTCGAGCCCTGCATCAGGCTCTGTCCTGGCAGTGTAAATCCTACTTGAGATTCTCTCCCTCTCTCTCTGCCCCACCACCACTCATGATGTGTGTCTCTCTCAAAACAAATAAACAGAAAAAACGGGTCGTTTACTGAGTTTGGGGAGTTCATTATATATTCTTGATAGATTCAAGATATAACATTTTATAAGGTGTGATTTGGAAATATTTTCTCTTTGCCTCTTCTTTCTAAAGTGTTTTTCTAATAGTGTAAGTTCTTGATTTTGTAAACAACTGTAATTTATAATTTTTTCTTCATTAGATCATGTTTCTGGTTTGTATAAAATCTCTTGCCCATTGCAACATCAGAGAAGTTTTCTGATGTTTCTTAAGAATTACGGTTTTTGGTTTATTGTGTACATGATTAATTTTGAATTAAATTTTGCATAAGATATAAGGTATGTTTGGAGATGTTTTCTTTTTTTTGTTTTACTTTATTATTGAGACAGAGAGAAACAGAGCATGGGAGGGTCAGAGAGAGAGAGGGAGACACAGAATCCGTAGCAGGGTCCAGGCTCTTAGCTGTCAGCACAGAGACCGATGCAGGGCTCGAACTCACAAATTGTGAGATCATGACCTGAGTCTCAGTTGGCTGCTTAACAGACTGAGCCATGCAGGCACCCCTTGGTTTTCTTTTTTTAAGCATATGGATACCCTCCTTTTGAAAAGACGATCTTTCTCCATTGAATTGCCTTGGTACACTTGTAGAAAAATGATTGACTATATAGTGTGTATATATTCGTAGATAATCAATTCTGTTCCATTGACCTATCTTTAATGCCAATACTCCACTCCCTTGATTACTGCACATTTATAATAAGCTTTAAAACCTGGCAATGTAAGCATCCAACTGTTCCTTTCTATAGTTGTTTTTTTACTTTGGTTCTTTTGCCTTTCCGTATAAATTTTAAAATCTATTTATTGATTTCTACAAAATATCCTGCTGGAATTTTTATTGGAATTGCTTTGTGTCTACAGATCAATCTGGGGACAACTGAAATCTTTACAATATTGAGTTTTCAATTCATGTACATGGTGTGTATCTCCAGTTCTCAAGGTCTTTTTGGTTTTTTTCACCAGCATTTTGTAGTTTTCAGCACACAGCTTTTCTTTCTTTTTTTTTTTTTACAAAAATTTTAAGACAGATCAATTTTATGAGTTTTGGTGCTATTATATAAAATTTATTTAAAATTTTTAATTTTATATAGCTAGCATACAAATTTTTGTATATTGACTTTGTATCCTGTGAACTTGGTAAAGTCCTTGACTTCTAATAGTTGTTTTTTGTTTGTTTGGTTTTTGTAGATTGTCTGGAATTTTATACATAGATGATACTTGTAAATAGTTTTATTTTCTAATCTGTGACTTCTAATAGTTGTTTTTTGTTTGTTTGGTTTTTGTAGATTGTCTGGAATTTTATACATAGATGATACTTGTAAATAGTTTTATTTTCTAATCTGTGACTTCTAATAGTTGTTTTTTGTTTGTTTGGTTTTTGTAGATTGTCTGGAATTTTATACATAGATGATACTTGTAAATAGTTTTATTTTCTAATCTGTATGCTTTTCTTTTATGGCCTCATTGCGCTGGGTAGGACCTCAAATCTTTGATCTATCTTTATGCCACTCTCTTGGAGGAAGTAGATACCAATGTGTTTCTTGAAACTGGCCAAGACTTGCATTATGGCTCAGCATATGGTCAGTTTGGTAAATGTTCCTCATATGCTTCCAAACATGGATTCTGCAGTTTTTGGGTAGATCTCTCTCTATATATGTCAATCAAGCCGCGTTTGTTAATTGTATTAAAATAATCTATGTCCTGTTGCATTTTTTTTTTCTGGTCCGCTTGTTCTACTGAAGGAGGCTGTGTTAAAATCCCACTGTGACCTTGGAGTTGTCCATTTTTTTTGTGTGGTTCTGTTTTTGCATTCCAGAGTTTGAGGTATCAATTTAGAGTTATTCTACCAAGTTAACTGAATCTCTTCATTATGAGATACTCCTTTATTGCAAATAATACCATTTACCTTGAAGGCTATGTTTTTATTTTAACAAATTTTTTTAAGTTTATTTATTTTGAGTGAGATAACAAGCAGGGAAGGCGGGGAGAGAGAGGGCAAGAGAATCTGAAGCAGACTCTCTGCCTTCAGTGCAGGGCCTGATGCGGGGCTCAAACTCATGAACTGTGAGATCACAATCTGAGCCAAAATTGGTTGGCGGCTTAACTGACTGAGCCACCCAGGTGCCCCCAAGGGCAACTTTTTCTAAAATTAATGTAACGACACCCGCTGTTGACTTTGGTATCCTCCCTCCTCACTGGTCTTTGACCTTCTCCCATTGTGTATGGTACAGAGAAGAAAATGACAAATAAATGCTGTGCAGATGACTGGCATTTAATTTTCTATTTTTTAAGAAAGTTTATTTTGAGAGAGCGCGAGAGAGAATCCTAATCAGGCTCCACACCATCAGCCCAATGCGGGCTTCGAACTCCTGAATTGTGAGATCAGGACCCGACTGAGCCACGCGGACACCCTAAATTTTCTATTTTTCAGGTGTGAGATAACCATATAGGTGATTTGTATTTCCCCAAACAGTGGTTCATTTTTGCCTGTTTTTAGTTCTTTATATAAATGGATTCAAGCTACACATTTTATTGCTCACCCTTGTTTTGGAGATTTATCCATGTTTTCTTACACACTGATTTTTCAGTGCTGCATAGTATTTCATTATATAAATAACCTCCTCATGCCTTCAAATATTATCTTCCAAATTTGTTTCTAGTCTTGACCTTTCTTTTGAGCTCTAGACTCCTATAATCACCTGCTTACTCAACATCTCTATTTTGATATATACAGAATCTCAAATTTAATGACCAAAAGACAATTCTTGATTTCCTACTACTCTTCTCTCCCAAATTTCCTTCACTTTTTAGTCTTCTAGATCTTCCCATTACATCACTCTCTGCGAGAACCAAATCGAGATGGAAACACATTTGGTTTTATGCTGAGGTACAGGCAGAAGGATAAATTTACTTGACTGGGGTAAAGACAGTGGGATATGACTAGAGAAAGAGATGGGGAGGGGCCAGAACCTGTAGGGCTGGTAGACTGTGAAAAGGAGCTCACAGTCTCTTGTGATCAGTGGTCAGGTGGCCACTGGAGGATTTGGCAAGCAAGGAAGAGCAGTTAAAATCCAGTCATTCAAGAGTCAAGATGATGTGAACAATAGGAGTAATAGTGGAGACAGGTGAACAGATTTGGAATATATCTTAGAGCTAGAAATGGTAACCACTTGCTGCTGGATTAGATGCATCAATCCATCAGTGCAAGAAATAGACATAGGTCAAAGGTGACTTATCTCTTATCCCATAATGTCCCTTTCCAGAAGACTTCTATTAAGTGTGTATTAGATGCTTTCATTCTATCTCCCAGGATGCTTTCATATTTTCTATTCATCTCTGTATCATATCATACGTGATTTTGTAAGATCAATCTCCCAGTTCAGAGTCTCTCCAGTTGTATCAAATCTGCTTTGAAAACTATAAAAAAATTTTTTTTCTCAACCCTGAGGTCAAGAGTCACATCCACTTCCGCCTAAGCCAGCCAGGCGCCCCAATAACTATTTTTCAATGGGGTCTTTTTCAAATTTGCCCTTTTCATATTAATTACTTTATGGTTGTTGAGATTAGTCTTTAAAAAAAAATTGGGGTATGTAGGGGGGCACCTGGGTGGCCAGTCATTAAGCACTGAAGTTTGGCTCAGGTCACAATCTCACAGTTCTTGAGTTTGAGCCTCACCGTGGGCTCTATGCTATCAGCACAGAGCCTGCTTTGGATCCTCTGTCCCCCTCTCTGCCCCTCCCTCATGTGCAGAATGATTGAAATTTTTTTTCAGGCTTAGTTTTTTTGAGAGGATGAGCAAGGAAGGGGCAGAGAGAGAGAGAGAGAGAGAGAGGAGAGACCGAGAATCTGAAACAGGGCCCGCACTGCCAGCAAAGAGCCCATAGTAGAGCTTGAACCCACAAACCATGAGATCATGAGCCAAAGCTGGATGCTTAACCAAGTGAGCCACCCAGGCGCCCCTGTATTTTAACTGACCTTAATTGAAATTGTTTCCAGAATTCTACATTTCTTAACTTTAGATATGCCACATGGCAGTAGTTCTCAAACTTTTTGGTCTGAAGATCTTATTACATTCTTTTTTTAATCTTTATTTTTGAGAGAGACAAGAGACAGAGACAGAGTCTCTGGGGGAGAGAGAGAGACAAGCAGGGGGAGAGATAGAGAGAGAGAGAGAAAAAGAGAGACAGTCTCTGAAGGAGGCTCCAGGATCTCAGCTGTCACCACTGAGCCTGACACAGGGCTCGAATTCACAGACTCATTACATTCTTAAAAACTGAAAACCCCAAAGAAATCTTATCATATTTTCTGTAATAGAGATTAAAACTGAGAGACGTAAAAATTTCTTATTTCATTTAATAAACCCACTAGATGTTACCATAAGTAACATTTTTAAATGAAAAATAACTTTTAGTAACTATTCTATTTGCAGTTCGTTAAGAACTATTTGCATCTCCTGTCTTTTCTTCCTGGTATTCACTGCCTCCTGTAGATGTGTAAAATTAATCTTAGCATCTTTCTCCCTATAGGAATTCTATGGGACCCTAATCTGAAACTCTCCCTAGAAGGCAATTTTGTATTTGCTTCTGCTAGGGTTTCAGAATGGTTCTTTTCTTGATCTGTGGTTGCTACAGTATACTTAGCATACACCCAGACCTTAAACTTTTGTCTGGTACAAATCTAGGACCTGATTTCTCAAAGACTGTGTTTCCTAGCTGATGGATAGTTGTGCTAGTCCTACTGAATACATGAGCTCTATGGCGCTTTCTTTATAAAGGGGATTAAGTAACAGCTCCATATTCTCCTGAAGCCTGAAACCAAGTTTCTTGTTCCTACACAGACATCAAATTCTCAGCCCCTGTATTCTTTAATAGAACCTCACTGGTTTGAGGGAATTTACCACAGACTTGTAGAAGTCTTTTTTTTTTTTTCCAAATTTTTTTTATTTTAAAATTTACATCCAAGTTAGCATATAGTGCTATAATGATTTCGGGAGTAGATTCCAGTGATTCATCTCCTATGCATAACACCCAGTCCTCATCCCAACAAGTGTCCTCCTCCCTAATGCCCCTTACCATTTAGCCCCCCCCCCACACAGCCCCTCAAGTAACTCTCAGTTTGTTCTGTGTATTTACGAATCTCTTATGTTTTGTCCCCCTCTGTGTTATTATTTTTGCTTTCCTTATGTTCATCTGCTTTCTATCTTAAATTCCTCATATGAGTGAAGTCATGATATTTGTCTTTCTCTGGCTAATTTCGCTTAGCAGAATACCCTCTAGTTCCATCCACATAGTTGCAAATGGCAAGATTTCATTGTTATTGATTGCTAATACCCATCTTTTTAAGGATTTAAAAAAAATTTTTTTAATGTTTTACTTATTTCTGAGAGCGAGAGAGAGCATAAGCAGGGGAGGGTCAGAGAGAGAGGGAGATACAGAATCTGAAACAGGCTCCAGGCTCTGAGCTGGCTATCAGCACAGAGCCCGATGTGGGGCTCGAACCCACTAACCAGGAGATCACGCCCTGAGCCGAAGTCAGACGCTTAACCGACTGAGCCACCCAGGCGCCCCTACCCCACATCTTCTTTATCCACTCATCAGTCACTGGACATTTGGGCTCTTTCCATACTTTAGCTATTGTAGATAGTGCTGCTATAAACATTGGGGCACATGTGCCCCTTCAAAACAGCACACCTGTATCCCTTGGATAAATAGTTGGTAGTGCAGTTGCTGGGTTGTAGGGTAGTTCCGTTTTTAATTTTTTGAGGAACTTCCATACTGGTTTTCCAGAGTGGCTGCACCAGTTTGCATTCCCACCAGCAGCGCAAAGGAGACAGTCTTTCTCTGCATCCTCGCCAACATCTGTTGTTGCCTGAGTTGTTAATGTTAGCCATTCTGGCAGGTGTGAGGTGGTATCTCATTGTGGTTTTCATTTGTATTGGAAGCCTTTCTTGGAGTAGGAAGCAATTTTTGTCATCTTAGAGATGAGGACAGACACTGATTTGTGTGAATAGCAAACATTTTGTATTAACTGACAAAACAACTTTTTGCTTTATAGATTCACACTGCCTACTCCAGCACTTGATAATAGATGTTCCTGCAATCAATTTCACTTTAGCTTCCACCAATGCCAGTGTGTATTCTAAGAAACTGAGGTCTATCTTTAATCAGGACATATATAATTGTATTAGGATTAACTATTTGTAACAGATGTGTAATTGAACAATAGCTGCTTTTCTATAATTTCTATTACACTATTATAGCTACCCCACTTTTGCCTCTAAGTGGTCATGTTCTCAGCTTCACTTTTTAGAACATAATACTTCTATATTTCATAAGGTGTTACTAGAAGTGTTTACTTTCAAATATACTTATATGACGATCCAGAAGGAATAAGGCTATAACTTTACTGGTTCATTCAGTCTCAAATCAGAGACTTTCACTCTTATTACCATTATAATAAGTTCTTGTTAAAAGACTAGAATAATCTTTAGAGAAATGTCTGTGGATACACAAAAATTATACCCAGAACCCCAGATTTTAATGTTTCTTTAGTGCTAAAAATGTAAGATTTTCCTAAAGGAAAAACTGCTGATGACTGATAATTACCAAAAATTTCAAGTTAAAAACAGAAAAAGGGAACTAGTACAATGGCTATCCATGAACCCATTACTCATCTTAAATATTATCAACATTCTCTTATGCTTGTTTCCCATATGCACACTTTTTAAAAATTGTTAACTATCATACTCTTATCACTCCACAAAATTAACAGCTATAAATATCTTTAATCATTCACTGCTCAGTTCAGCTATACTACTGTGACTGTAAATGGAGCACTTAATTGAGAACTCTTCTTACCTGTTTGTGTTTTTCTTTGGGTATGATTTAGTTATAATTCAAATGGTTATGTTTTTTTTGTTATGGTCACACTGAGTCTTCCTCTGACCCTTCCTTTCTCACTAAGACGCAATCCTTTATCATTTTCCTGTTTGTGCTTCCAGAAACATTTTACTCTTGGGGCACCTGTGTGACTCAGTCAGTTAAGCATCTGACTCTTGATCTTGGGTCATGATTTCATGGTTCCTGAGCTGGAGCCTGCCTGTGATCCTCTCTCTGTGCCCCTCTTTCACTCACATGTGTATGCTCACTTGCTCTCTCAAAATAAACTTAAAAAATTTTTAAGATGAAATAACCAACCACCTCCCCCAAACCCCGGCAACAAACCCAAAACAAAATCGTTTACTCTCTCAAAATTCTACCTTCTGGCCTGTCTAACCTTTCAAATTGGAAAAAGACCTTTAACTTTTATGGTGTGTCCCTTCCTGTTTATATATTGTTGCTTATTTAGTCTCAGAAAACATCAGTTACTATGAGCTATGTTAAATAGCTGGCTTATGGAAATGGCATATAATAATAAAAATTAACCATTTAGTAAGAAAGAAAGGTGTTGGGCTTTTTTAGAACCTTTATATGTGAACTAGTAATTTCTGTCTTGCTTTTTCTAGTGATATTTCCTAAAAATAACACACAGTGCATATATTTTACAGTTTCAATCTTATTTTTTATTCTCCATGGAATGCTAGGTTTAATGTTACAGTATGGTTGTCAAAGCTACTGAAATGTGACAAATGTCCATGTCTAAATGCTGCAGAACAGTATAACTTTAATGATTTTAAACAAAAAAGTTGTTATTTTACAGCTGAGGTCTGATGGTTTTTAAACCAATGCCTATGTGTATGGCCAGCCACAAACCTTGGGGATATTTATTACCTGTACATGTATATACAAATATATCCCATACATATATATGCACACAGGCATGTATTAATTTATGTGTGAAATTTATAAAATTATTTACATACACATACATGCATATCTATATACATATACCCACCCTCAGCACTGAGCTCACTTTTCTAACACTAATCAGTTTCATGCCCAATTATTATTGCTGCCCATTATAACTACATGATTTTAGTGCCAATACCAAGCACCTTGTAGGATGCAGGATAGGTACATCTGTGCATATAGATATGTGTATTTATGTATGCTTGTGTATATAAAGGAATTATTTCTCCCTTTTATGCTTCCGTCATGCATTACTACAATAAACAGTCTTTTCACCATAGGTTTGGAATTCTAAACAGTGTAAAATCTACTGGAAAACTGTATATGTTCATAGTTACAAAAAATATATTATATATATATATATATATATATGATTGAAACCTATTGAGTACATACGTTCTCTGAATCGGGCTATATCCTAGCCATTAGATAAATTAAAAAAACACCCTCTTAATAGGATGTTATGATAGCCTTAAATAGACCATTACCTGTATTTAGAATAGTTGATATATTTTAAAAGTTGACAAAATGATGTTAAAGATTTGAAAAACACTATGCATCTGCATTAATATATAAAGGTTTCCACCAAGGGCCAGGTTCAATTCATTGTCTAAGATTTTCGTGTTCCAAGAGTGACCAATATTGTAGTCATTATTCTTAAAATTATGGCTCATTAAGGCTTTTATACAAAAAAAAGCCCAATTTTTAATCATTTATAAAAACAAGTTCTATTTAAAAGAAAAAAATGTACATGAACACTAAAGTACTCATGGATATTATCCTGCACAAAGGGACTATGTAAAGACAGGAGGCTCATTCCCAGTAAGAACACCTCATGGTAGCACATGTAAACCTGGTTTGGTTCCTCTGCTCTGCAGCTATTCAGCACGTAAAATTTAAACCATTTCACATTAACATTTAAATTTAATACAGTGCAAATATTTGAGAATAACTTGTTCCCCCCAGTGAAACAAGAACCAGCGTTATGCTGAATATTCTTCAGATCTATTTACACATTGAGCTAAAAGTTCACCATAAACTTTGAAATTTGCTGAATATCAGCAGAAATGTAACTGAACTAGCAGCAATTGCATTTACAATATTTGATAGTTACTTGAGAGAATGCATAAAATTTTCCAGGCTGTACTCTGAATCATATTGTTCTTGATCCCAAAGATCACTCAGGTTTTCAAGGATTGATTTCATACTTGCTTTTCCAGAAGTAGAGGTGTCGGCCTTTTCTGCTTTGCCATCCTTAAAAAATTTGGCAGAAAGATAAAATGAAAGATTATAAGCTTCAGAAATTATAGTTCCTAACATCGCACTCATTCATTAGAGTTAATCATGATCTCCTAAAAATTTATTTTAAGCCTTTTATTTAGGAAGAATTTCAAGATTATAGAAGAACTATAAGAACATTACAAAGAACTTTTTAATTGTATATGGATATATTAGATATACAAATTATCAGCATTTGAGAGTAAGTTGTGGATATTATGCCCTTTTATCCCTTGATAGGAATCAGCCTATTATTTTTTTTCCTTCTTCTTTCTTTTTAATGTTTACTTTTGTGAGAGACAGACACAGAATCTGAAGCAAGCTCCAGGCTCTGAGCTGTCAGCACAGAGCCTGATGTGGGGCTTGAACTCAAGAACTGTAAGATCATGACCTGAGCCCAAGTCAGAGGCTTAACCGACTGAGCCACCCAGGTGCCCCAAAATCAATCTGTATTAAGAACAAGGATGTTCTCTTACATAACCAAAGTATAATGACCAAATTAAGGAAACTTAATACCTATCTGATATATAGTCCATATTCAAATTTTGCCAACTGTCAGAACAGGATCCTTTATGGTAATAGCTTCTGCTTCCCTAGAACATCCCCTGAGCATAGTTCTCCTAGCTGAAAGTCACCCAAAAGAATATTCTTTCAAACAGAGTAAGAACTATTTGAAAACAACAATCCAGGGGCATCTGGGTGACTCAGTTGTTAAGCATCAGACTTTGGCTCAGGTCATGATCTCACTGTTGGTGAGTTTGAGCCCGCACTGGGTTCTGCACTGATAGCAAAGAGACTGCTTCAGATCCTCTGTCTCCCTTTCTCTCTGCCCCTCCCTAACTCTCTCTCTCTCTCTCTCTCAAAAATAAACAAACATTAAAAAAAAAAAAATAGCAATCTAGATTTCTTTGAGCCTTCTCTCTTTCCTAGGTTACACACATATCCTGAACACATATCTTGTTCAACTTTACTTATATGACATGACTAAAAAGCCTCCATCTGGCTATCTCTTGAGGACTTACTAATTAATTACCGTTTACAATGCAGCACCCAGCACCAGACATATTTTAAATGTGAGTTATAATGGAACTACTTTCTCTCATATTTGGACATTACAATTCTATTATTATAGCTGGCTTACTTATATAAGACCATTTCTCACCATAATTAATACTGTGTGTACATCTGACTTCCTGAACCTATGCAGGACTTTAAATCCAACCCTATTAAAGTTTAACATTATTAGACTGAATAATATTTCTGGCTGCTGCATCCTTTGATTATGGATTGTTATCTGATAAATTGGTTCCATCATCCACAATAACAATAATGGCTATGATTTTTTGAGAATCTATACTAGGTACCTTTTCTAAGTGCTTACATATAGCATTTCATTTTCTCTTCACAACCATGCAGTGATAGAGGCATTTTTATCCTCCCAAGAGCAAAGATGTCTCTGAGCAAAGAAGTTAATTTGCCTAAGGTCACTAGTTAATAGGAACCAGGGCAAGAAACACCGACCCAGGTCTAGCCGACCAGGTCTAGTTATCTTTTAGCAGCAGGAAAGGGCTAAAACACTAAAGACAGCAATCAGAAAGTCCAAACTTCAAACATCCCCTAGTATCCTGGAGAATTTTATCTGGCCATCAAAAATTCCCTCAAAGGGTTGCCTACTTAATACTAAAGTGAATGCATTTTGCTGCTCACTCTAATACTTTCACCAAGCAGTCCCGGAAATTTGTGAACACCTTAAAGATAAAGTAAATTAAGCTGGTATAATTTCTTTACCTTATCAAGAGTAAACAGATCAAGAAGCTGATCTGTCCCCATACTCTGCAAACTAGAATTCTCCTGGCTAATCACAGTATTCGCGATGTTCATCTTAAATTTTTGCAAACCCATTATTTTCTCTTCCAACGTTCCTCTGGTTATCAATCGGTACACGTTAACCACACGTTTCTGAATGACAAAAAGAAGTTAAGCAACTGCAGCACAAATAAACTGATAAACTTTGAGGTTCACCAAGTCAGGGGGCTCGCATACCTGAACTAAGTATTTCTATCTAATTAGGGTTGGATTTTTTTTTATTTACCTGGCCTAATGAACTTAAAATCTTATTTTGCAGAGAATATTAGGAATAGACAGTTTCCAAGGTTTCCTCAGCCCAAGCACCTTATTTAATGCATGAGGAAGTGGTGGCATAGTATTAGGTGACTTGCCTAAGGTCATCAGAGAAGGAACTTAAACAAAGGCTTCCTGTCTTTTTTTGGTGTGGGTATATTTCCCAGTGCAGAAGTGAACACCAATGAGTGATGACATTTTACCTGCCCAATGCGATGGGCCCGGTCCATGGCTTGTAGATCACGCATAGGATTCCAGTCGTGCTCCACAAATACTACCGTGTCGGCGCCGGTTAAGTTAAGCCCTAGGCCACCAACATGAGTTGTAAGTAAAAGAACGTCTATGGATGGATCGTTGTTAAACCTAAAAGTATAGATATTAAAAAATAAAATTAACACATTTCTAAGGGTTCTATAACAAAATGGACTGTTAAATAGCAAATAGCACAAAAATGAGAATACTGCTCTCAAAATCTATGATACAGGTGTGCCTGGCTGACTCAACTGGCAGAACATGTGACTCCTGATCTCAGGGTTGTTGAGTTCAAGCCCCACACTGGGCACCGAATGGACTTAAAATATGATGTAATACACATAACATCTTCAATACTAGAAAGAATATATTCTAGAAAACTTCAGGTATTTCACAAACAGAAATAAGTCCAACTGGGTTGTATTTTAGGATGCCAGATAAAGAGTAAACTGCAAAAAATGTAATTAAACACTAATGACAAAACCCAACTATGAACCTTTAACCTGTGGAGACAGAAGAATTGGGGAAAAGGCTAGATTAGTCAGGAAAATTAGAAAATGAGTTGCTTGCTACAATTGTGCTAGTCCTAGAAGATACTGATAGAGGTTTTGAAACCTAACATTATTACCAAGCTACCACTTACTACGTTCTATGAATCAAATGATGGGCTTTGTACTTTATATTATTTGTTTTAAAACCTCTGTAAAGATAGTACGGTCCTTATTTTTGATGAACAGGCCCAAGAGAACACATCTAGAGTCAGGAGTCAAACCAAGGTCTGCCTACCTCCAAAGCCCCTTTGTAGGTTGCTAATACTAACAATCTCTGAAGGATGCTGACAAAAAAATGCTCACTCTTAAAAGTCAGCAGGTCTGGGGCAGAACCTAGGAATTTGCATTAAAACAACCAAAACCCCTGAGGTTTCTAAAGCACAGAATGCAGACCACACTTAAATACCACACTGGGGGTGACTGAGTGGCTCAGATGGTTAAGTGTCTGACTCTTGATCTCAGCTCAGGTCTTCATTTCAAGGTTGTTGGGTGTGGAGCCTACTTAAAAAATAAAAGAAATACCACACTCACCAGTTCTGCTTCCTACCTGGGCCAGTTTCCAACTTGTTCTCATCAGACACACAGGAATCAGTCAGAGATCTTAGCTAAGCCATTTGTTTGCTTTTTCCTACCCTAAATCCCCAAAAAAGGTGAGGGAAAAAGTAGTTGTCTCTACTTTTTGTTGATGCCTTACATTTCTTTCAGGCCCTTCATAGTGCCTCCCTAATGCTGTCACAGTTTTGCTTTTGTTTTTGTTTTTTAACTAAAACTATTCAATTATATTTTTGGACTTCTGTATTTTAAAAATGATTTAGTTGGGTTGAATTATACAATAACAAAACACATGTGCAGATACTTAGCCAAACAAAATGTTTCATAAGGCAAACTTCTAGGTAAGTGATAATTGACTATAGCTAGATTGCTAAGAGTTTTAGAAGCCACTTACCTCGAAACAATGGAATGCCTCTGACCAGGAGGTATGCTGCCATCTAATCTCAGATAAGTGACAGAGGGTAAGTGAGGTTTGAGAAGATCATGTTCTACTATATCAAGCATGCTTTTAAGCTGACAGAAGATCAGTATTCTGTGCTGGGCCACGACAGACTCTGTGCCACTCTCTGAAGTGCTGCCATTTCCCAAACCACAGTCCAACAGCAACTGGAAAAAAAGAATCAGTTGTTACACAGGTGTTGAATAAAGTATGCAATCAATCTCACTGTGACAAATACTTCCCCTTGTGCTAAGAAAAGGTTAAACTTATCTGTCATCTGGAAAGCAGATCAGCATTCTGAGCTGTAATCTGTCACCCTGAAGCCTCTGGAACTAGTTCTGAGGTGCTCAGGTGTAGAATCTCCTGGCTACCTCTTCAGGAGGTTCTCTAAAATGTCCTTCTCCCCCTTCCTGAGTTATTTGAGGCTCACTAGAGTCTCAGTGTTTACAGAAAAAGATGATCCCTAGGCAAAATAGTTCATGAAAAGTTATAAAAGAACAGAGTAAAAAGAAAACAATGCAGGTAAATCTGACAAAAATCAAAATTATAAAAAAGAAAGAATAGAACCGAAAGCATCTACCTACATCTCCTGGATTTTGGAGCTTCCTGCTACAGCCATCAACCAAGATCTTGAACAGCAAGAACCATGCTGCTATAGATCTTTTGTACTTCCTGCCTACTTAAATGGTTCAGTGCCTGGCACACAGCAGCTACAATAAATAAATGAGCCTGGGTGCCTAAGTTGGTCAAGCATCCGACTCGAGAATATGGCTCAGGTCTCGACCTCACAATTTGTGAGTTTGAGCCCTGTGTTGAGCTCTGTACTGGCAGCTTTGGATTCTCTTTCTGCCCTTCCCCAACTTGCACGTACTCTCTCTCATAAATAAATGAGTAACAAAATCCAAGAGAACCATCTTTGTATCTGTTTGTGAAACTGAAGTACCCAGTATTAATCTTCATCCCTAAGGACTCTAAGGATAGTGAATTCTGCCCAAAATTTAAGACTTCAGTGGAGGATGCTTTCTTCTTTCTACTAATGAAAATTACTTAGAAAACCAAAAGCTCAGATGGGAAAAGATAATCAAAATCCAAGCAAACTCCAAGTTCCATGTAAAACTCTCAGAGTATTAGGTAGAAAAAAAGTTAACACAGCAGACTGGAAATGCTTTTCTTAGAAAGCCCAGCTTGCAAAGTCTGTCCTTGGCTGAAAGAAGTCTTGAAACTTGGCTTTTAAGAGTCTGCCTCTTGTTTTCTACCTGATAAGGGTGGCTTACTGTGCTTAAACTGTTATGCAAACAATAGGATTATGCTGAGACCTGCTTTCTTTCTGGGACTCTAGAATTTTGGTACATACTACGCAGAGGGAGTCTGTAGGATCAGATCCAATAAAAACTTTGGGTACTGAGTCTCTAATGAGCTTAACTGGTAGGCAACACTTCATATGTACTGTCATAATTTTTTCAAGTGTTGTCATAATTTGACCCTGGGGGAATAACAAATGTTTTTTCTCTTCTACCTTAGTAGCCCTTAAATTGTAAACTTTAATTAAACTGCCCTAAAGCTATTCCCCCCTCCTTGATATAGAGTACAGATATGGTATACTACCAAGGAACCCCTCCAGACAGAATAAAGAAATCTGATAAATCTAATTATTTCTATCTCTTGGCCCTAAATCTGTAATCAGATTACTATCTAAGTTTCTTTTTAAAAAATCCGGGGTGTTTTAAGAGAGTGTAACTGGGTGGTACCCAGTATAAAGAAATGTGATATCATCAGTGGAACATTCTACATAGTTTCTATTAAACAGGAGTGCTGCAGAGTGAGAGTTTATCAGAATGTCTGTGTCACACACATACAATTATCTTTAGTCCCTTAGGCAGCAATATCAAACCTTACAACCAGTCACTTTAAGAATGTCCACCTAATACTTTGTCTGCAAGTCCACACTTACCATACAATCTTCCTAGTATCTTCTTCCAGTGTAGCTATCCTACTGGATGTATGGATATATCATCTGACATAAATATTCTTGTCTGGCAGCAGAAATGGCATTCTGGCTTTCCCAATAATCTCTTATAACTTGAGTTTGCCCTGAAAGACTGATGAACTCCCAAGTATTCTGATAAAATCTAGTTGCAGGCTTGAAAAGTTGATTACTCTTCTCTAGAAAATGGTTACCAGGGTCACCTGATATGGGTATCTGAGAAGCCAGTTGCCTCCCTAGAGACCAGTTTAATTTTATCTTGCCCTAACTCCAACATAAGCTAAATTACCCCAGGTTTTTCAAGTTCTTCCTCATATAAAGCAGTTTCTAGCTTCTTTTTTTGATCTTCCACTTACAGTGCCCAGAACTCTTAATGATACTCAAATCTGGTGTCACTGAAAAGACAGTGAAGCTATGATACCCTCATTTTGGCCATCAGTATTAACTTTACCCTATAAAATGTTCGCCAATGTTTTTATTTATTATTTTTGCATGTGTACATGCCAGTAGGGAAGGGGCAGAGAGGGAGGGACACAGAGGATGCCAAGCAGGCTCTGCCACTGGGGCTCAAACTCACGAGCCATGAGACCATATTCTGAGCCAAAGTCAGATGGTGAACCAACGGAGCCACCCAGGCGACCCTGTATCTAAGCCTTTTAAAATTGATTTTGCTTATCTCCATTGAATTTCACCTACAATTTGAATTCATCATTTCAGTATCCTGAAATTCAAAAATTCTGGCAATATTAGATAATTCTGGCACTATTACTTGTTGATATACATCTTTCTATATATCTAGTGCCAGGTTTTTAAAAAGCAAATAAGATTTCTCCCTCCATTTCAGAGAACAGACCTATTTTAAATGAAAGCAAGCTAGTTCTCTCTCTCCTAAGATAGAACTTTTGCTCTGAATTGCTGAAAAGAACTGAGAAATGGAGGGGCGCCTAGGTGGCTTAGTCGGTTAAGCGTCCGACTTTCGCTTAGGTCATGATCTCGCGGTTCGTGGGTTCGAGCCCCACGTCGGGCTCTGTGCTGACTGCCAGCTCAGAGCCTGGAGCCTGTTTCGGTCTGTGACTCCCTCTCTCTCTGACCCTCCCCTGCTCATGCTGTCTCNAAAAAAATAAAAAAAAAAAACATAAAAAAAAAATAAAAAAAAAAAAAAAAAAAAAAGAACTGAGAAATAGAAAAGATAGATTCTAGGAAAGTTTTCCATAAGTATAGCCAGAAACAATCTGGGCCTAAGTTGCACATAGTTCCTAAGCATCTTAATTCCAGACACTTCAGTGTGACAATAAGCATTCTAAAATGAGATAAGTTTAATAACTCAAGAGAAAAATGTGCAAATAAACTAAAAATAACTTAAAGCCATAACTAAAGTGTGAATGAAATGCAAATATTTTTTGGAAATCTAATTAGCTTATTCCTTGACAATATCTAATAGCTTTATCTAATGTATTAGCTTTGTTAAGAAAATCATGAACACTTTACGTACAAAGTTAGTTTGGCCAAATAAGAAAACTATTCCATATACAAACAATCTAAAAGTAATATTCTATCATTTTATGGTAAAAATCTATTCTTTTGCATTTAGTGATATAAGGATACATACCTGGATGTCATATGTGTCATTATGTAACATTTTCTATACTAATCCATGTGAAATCTAAAATCTTCATTCACTATTCTCAATAAAATTTAGGCCAGAATAACTACAGAAAGCAGAAACAATTACTAAAGTCCAGATTTTACAGTAAGTTCTTAATTTTTAAGACTTGTTAGAACTAAATGGTATTAGTTTTAGCATTTTGGTACTTGCAATTGGTTCTTTTAAAAACCAATTATATCTGAAATCTTAAGACTTTTCAAAAATTCTGTTTTTGAAAGCTATACTAAGAGAGCAACATGAGAAAAATGGCAGAGTAGGCAGCCCCCCAAAAACTCAGAGATCCACACTGATAATTATTATAATCAAACCACTGAAAGAGTATCTCAAAGTAGCAAGGAAAAAAAGGTGAATTCATCATATAAAGGGGATCCTCTAGAAGATCAACACCAGACTTCTCCTCAGAAACCATAGAAGACATTACTGAGGAAAGTCAAATAACAATCTACAGAATGGGGGAAAATATTTGCAAAATCATGTATCTGATAAAGGCGTAATATCTAGAATATAAAAGAACTCTTAGGGGTGGCCTGGGTGGCTCAGTCCATTGAGCGTCCTACTCCTGGTTTTGGCTCAGGTCTTCATCTCATGGTTCCTGAGATTGAGCCCCACGTGGGGCTTCAGATGCTGACAGCCGGGAGCCTGCTTGGGATTCTCTACCTCTCTCTGTGTCCCTACCCTGCTCATGCGGTCTGTCTCTCTCAAGATAAAAACTTAAAAAAAAACCTCTTAGAATTCACCAAAAGACAGACAATACAATTTAAAAATGTTCTAAACTTAAATGGCATTTTCAACAATGAGCTAGCATTTCATACGTACTGGGATAACTACATTTAAAAAAATAATAATAAAGTAAGCATTAGCTAGGATGTGGAGAAACTGGAATCATGGCACATTGCTGATGGAAATGTAAATGGTACAGCCACTGTGGAAAACAGTCTGGCAGTTCCTGAAAAAGTTAAACAGAACTGGTAGATGATCCAGCAATTCTACTCCTAGGTATACATCCAAAAGAACTCAAAAGAGGGGCTGAAACTGATACTTATAAGCCAATGTTCCCTGCAGTATTATTCACAATAGCCAAAAAGATGGAAACAATCATGTCCATCAACAAATGACAAGATTTAGGACACCTGGGTGGCTCAGTCAGTTCAGTGTCCAACTCTTGATCTGGGTTCAGGTCAAGATTTCACAGTTCATGATTTCAAGCCCCTCATCAGGATCTGCACTGATGGCGCAGGGCCTGCTTGAGATTGTCTCTCCTCCTCTCTGTCCCTCCCCTGCTTGTGCTTGCTCTCTCAAAACAAATAAATAAACTTAAAAAAGACTCGATAAACAAATGTGGTATATACATAATAAAAAAAATAATGGAATGTTATTTAGCTATAAAAATGAAGTACTAATACATGACACAACACAAATGAACCTTGAAAACCAAGTGAGGGGTGCCTGGGTGGCTCAGTTAAGCATCTGACTCTTGATTTTTGCTCAGGTCATGATCTTATGGTTTATGAGACTAAGCCTGTGTCAGGCTCTATGCTGACAGTGTGGATCCTGCTTGGGATTCTCTCTACTACTCTCTCTGCCCCTCCCTGCTCATGCGTGTACAGGCTCTCTCTCTCTCTCAAAATAAACTGAAAGAAAAAGGGAAGAGAAAGGGAAGAGGAAGGGAAGAGGAAGGGAAGAGGAAGGGAAGGGAAGGGAAGGGAAGGGAAGGGAAGGAAAAAAGGGAAAAGGAAAACCAAGTGAAATAAGCCAGTCTCAAAAGTGCAAATATTATATGATTCTATTACATTATTTAGAACAAGTAAATTCATATAAATATAATGTGGACTGGAGGTTATTACCAGAGGTTGGAAGAAAGTATGAGAATAGGAAGTTGTTATTGCTTAATTGGTAGAGAGTTTCTGTTTGGGTGATGGAAAATTTTTAGAAATAAATAGTAGTGATAGCTACATAACACTGAATGTAATTAATGCCACAGAATTTAACACTTAAAATGGTTAAAATGGTATATTACACTGTACACATTTACCACAGTTTTTAAAAAAGCTATACCAAAAATTGAACAAACCAAATTAAGAAATAAAAGAAATGGCATACACATCAGTAATATTTTGGAAAAGCAAATTTATACAGTGTTACAGATCAAGAATATGTAACACACATCTAACATTCATGAAACCTACTTACTTGTTTCAAAGCTGAGAGCTTAGGGGCATGCTGAATATCATGAAGAGAAGAATTCTGAACTGCCAGTTTTTCAGTAGTACTCTTGAACTCTGGATGCTGAGGTGTCAAGACTAATGCTGGATGGTTGCACAGCTTACGTAAGTATTGTAATGCCTTTAAGGGGGAGAAAAAGTATATGCAAGTCCATGCATGTCACAAACGCCTGTGTCTCCGTACCTTCTCCTACCCCCCCGCCCCCCAGAGTGCCTTTGGTCCTCTTCTTGCTCCCCCTCCTCATTCTTCAAGAATCAGTTCAAATGTCTCATCTGTGATGCCTTCACCAGTGCTTCCCGTGCAGCGTATGAGAGCATTTACTGCTTGTATCAACTATAGTTTATGTCTCTCTCCTTCACTGGACAATGAACTTCTCATGGCAGAAAGACCTCTTTCCTTCCCAAAGTGGGATAATGCTTACAGATGCTTCTCAAATAAGGCAACATTTCCTACAGATTTCCTAAGGGCTTCTCAAACTTCAGTGGGTATAAAAATTTCTTGAGGACCTTATAAATCTGCAAATCTCTCCTCTACATGGTATTCTAATTCAGCAAGTCAGGGAGAGGGGAAGGCAGTGCAAGCTGGTTATTTCAAGTGGTCGTGTTTAAGAATCAGAACCCTATAGAGTCCTTCTTTCTTTTCTCTAATTTTGCCACATTCTCTCTTGCCTTTTACTTGGCTTATGATTTGGGTTTTTAATTTTGCATTAGAAAGCTCCACTGACAAGGCTCAAGAAACAGCTAGACACAGTGACAGAAACTATGGGAGAGGTATAAGCCCTTTCCCTTCTTCTATCTTTAAAAATGTTACAGTGTTTAATTTCTTGGTAGCACGTGGGTTTGGGAGTTTTTTATGGTGGAATATTCCAAAAGGGACAGAAAGCCTAAGTTGACACTTAATCTTTTTCATTTGCTTTCCCTTGAGCACATAAGGCATCACCTGTCTCATGACTTCTGTACTTCTGGTATCCTCTGCCTGGAATCACCCCCAACATATCTGCATGCCTCAATCCTCCTTCAGTGTCACCTTCTCAGTGAGGCTGCCCCTGACCTCTCTACTAGAAACCACAACCCACCCAACTCCTATACTGCATAACCTCATACTCTAGGGAAGATACCTGTTTTCCACTGCTTTAGTTAACCCCCGAGCTTACAAAAGTTACTGCCCTATAGCAGGCATTCCAATATTTTTTTAATTTAAAGCAAAGTATTCTCTAAAACTCTTCTTTACGTGTAATATACAAAAAATATTGCATTTTGTATATTTTAGTATTAATTATAATTTTGAAGATAAATACTCTTCTCTATTTTCAAGAATGTATACACAATACTGAAAAAAGGTTAAATAAATCCATACTTCAGTATTCCATGTAAAAATTGCTGCACTGAAAAACATGATTCTTCAAGAATTAAAAAGGAGATTAAAATCTATACCTGAAATACATGGCCTGTGGCTTTAAGCTTTGGTTTTTCAGTTTCTTCAGAGAGTACAGCTGAAGAAACTGTTTCATCAACATCACACTTAGCACGAGACTTAGCAAAATCCTCATAGAGCTGAACCTGTAAAATTGCACCCACAAAAGAAGTATATTTATTTTCAATTGTTCAAAAACACAGCTAGCAAATGACAGTAAGAGCAACAGTGTAAGCCAGCCCTCATTAAAGAAATTATGATACCTAAGCTTCACTAATGATTACAAATTATCCACTACATCTTGGTAAATTCCTTTAAAATTACACTTAGAAAACAAATGTAACACATTAAGCTTGGATGCTAAAATATTAAAAACTAGTTAAATAGTCCTAGACTCAATTTTTCCACTCTGTTGAGGAAGATAAATACATTACCAATAAAAGAGAACCTGAATCTTTAGAGGTAAATGAGAAAATCTTCTCTAAGTGAGGTTATGTGGTACCCTATAGGTACATTCAAAGAGACCAAGTTTTGATACTACTGCTGGCGTGCCTGGTTGGCGCAATCAGTAGAGCATGCAACTCTTGATCTCAGGGTTGTGAGTTCAAGCCCCAAGTTGTGTACAGAGATTACTTAAATAAATAAAACTTAAAAAAAAAAAAAAAAAAAAGTAGGGGCACTTGGGTGGCTCAGTTGGTTGAGCGTCCGACTTTGGCTCAAGTCATGATCTCAGTTTGTGGGTTTGAGCCCCGCTTTGGGCTCTGTGCTGACAGCTAGCTCAGAGGGGAGCCTGCTTCTGATTCTGTGTCTCCCTCTCTCTCTGACCCTCCTGTGCTCACGCTGTCTCCCTCTCTCAAAAAAATAAATAAAACATTTAAAAAAAAAAAAAAAAGTAAAGAGAAGTATAAGAATACTACTGCCACCTAAAAGGAGAACTCATACAAAGTTAAAGCATTACCTTGGGGTCTTGGTTCCTACCTTGTACATACTATAACAATATGAAAGAAAAGAAAATCTAGAGTGCTAAAAAACAGAAGTCAAAATATAAAAACCTGCTGGATGCTAAGTAAAGCCAAATGTCATTTCCCTCCCAGGTCCTCCCCTCCAGGCCACTTAAATGTTTTATACCACTGGCATATACCATGGATTTTCTTTTTTAAAGATTTTATTTTAATCTCTACACCAACATGGGGTGTGAACTCACAACCCCAAGATCAAGAGTTGCATGCTCTACTGACTGAGCCAGCCAGGTGCCCCTACCATGGATTTTTTCATAGGACACCTTTTCTTTATTGTATTTACTTCAAAACATCTTCATCTCATTGTTCCTAAAATATTCCTTTCAAAAAATGCTAATTCAAATTTTACACATGAAAAATGGAGGCCCAGGGGCGCCTGGGTGGCTTAGTCAGTTAAGGGTCCGACTTTCGCTTAGGTCATGATCTCGCGGTTCGTGGGTTCGAGCCCCGCGTCGGGCTCTGTGCTGACTGCCAGCTCAGAGCCTGGAGCCTGTTTCAGTCTGTGACTCCCTCTCTCTCTGACCCTCCCCTGCTCACGCTGTCTCTCTCTCTCTCTCCTAGAAATAAATAAAACATTAAAAACAAAAAAAAAAATGGAGGCCCAGACGTATGATGTAGATAATATAAGTGATCATAGTGCTTTCATCATCTAGATTAGTGTCCTGCTAAGCTCTAAATTCAAGTTATATAGATAGGAGAGGAAAAAAAGGTTCTGGGTGTATCTGTATATCTTTTATTCATTTTACCATACTAAGTCAACTCAAAATACTGAAGTAGATTGATACATACTAACCCTGAACATAAAGTTAAAACAGAAAATTCTGATTATATAGGCCATGTCTCACTAATAAAAAAGACAGTCTCCCCTTACAAAATACTACATAAGAAAAGGCATACAATAAATTGCTTTGATAATGGTCTCTGTACAAAAACAGATCTGTACAAAACCCAAGTCTTATTTAAAAAATGTACTGGCAATGCAGTTAATACTTTTAAAGGGAAAAGGTCCCACTTCCCAGGTTTGAAACTCAGTCCTGATATATATTAGCTACATAATCTGTGCAACTTAATTTTTCTGAGCTTCCCTTTTCCTCATTTGCAAAAATGGGGATTGACAATACCTATAATGCTGTTGTGAAGATATGACACTACAGGCAGATTTTTGGCCCTTATAAACACTGGCTCATTTCATCATGAGACTAACCTTGCAACTTTTCTGATTAATTTGAGATATAAGAAATCAACTATGATACTTGCTTTTGTTTTAATGCTATACTCAAATGCACTTATCCAAATGTACATCCACATATCCAAACAGATTCATTCAGGTCCTATCTCTCTTTGGAACAAAACATTCCTAAAATCTGTGAAAGTAGAAGCTAGATTGGGAATGATAAAAGACGAAGTCTAATCCCCTTTATTCAATAATTTTGTGGCTTATTCAAAGCACTCTCCTAATAAATGTACCACCAACAACCACAATCATTGGACTTCTAACCTGGAGAGGACTAAGAGTACAGTAGTAGTCTTGAATAATTTTGGGTGGAAGATCCTGCAAAACATCTTCTTTCATTCTTCTCAAAAGAAATGGCAGGACTTGGCGGTGGAGTGCATCCATTGCAAGAACACCTGTTAAGAGTACGAGAAAACAGCTTCAAAAAGATAGGAATAAGTTACATTCACTTGCATAGTATATAATTATATCATTTTCATACCTGCTTCTTGTTCTCGACTAGAGCTTCGAGCATCCCTACTGGCTAATATAGGTTTACCATATCGAGCAGCAAACTGGCGTTCGGTCCCCAAAAATCCTGGCATGAGGAAATCAAATAATGACCACAGCTCCAAAACGTTATTCTGAATATAAAAAAGGAACACAAGTTAATCTTTTGTAGTGGGATTATTTCCTTACACTCGAAAAATGGAATATTAATAAAAACCCATTCTGGGTACATACATGAGGGGTAATCAACTACATTTTTTACATATATGGTCTAAGTCTGTATTTTAATGTATAAAATTCACATCAGTATCCCTGAAGAAAATATTCTACCCTATTTGGGGAGAATTCTGAAGTCTCCTTCACCAGAATAAGCCTTGGTCCATAGTGTTTAAATCCTATTGGTGGCATCTATCAAGCAGTAAACAGAAAAGCAGAAAGATGAGTATGTTTTATGTTTCTGATTCTTTGACACTAAACTTAACATCAAGATTTAAAGAATTTGACCAACATCACCATTTCCTTTTTTATTAAAAAACATTTTTTTTAGTGTTTACTTATTTTTGAGAGAGAGAGAAAGAGACCAAGTGCTAATGAGGGAGGGGCAGAGAGAGGAGACACAGAATCTGAAGCAGCCTCCAGGCTCCGAGCTGTCAGCACAGAGCTCGACACAGGGCTCGAACTCACAAACCATGAGATCATGACCTGAGATCATGACCTTTCCAATTTTACTACTGAAGTTTCCTTTGTAAAAAAAAAAAAAAGAAAAGAAAAGAAAGAAACGGGGAGGGGAGGGGAGGGAAGGAGCACTTTTTCATTTTGTCATTTTGGATGCATTCCCAATATGTGTGGATCCTAAGGTGCCAGCCCACTGCCTTACCCACTTCCAGAAGCCCTCTTCACCCTGCTCAGGCTATGGTTCATCATAGTGGGCTGCCCTGCCATATGGATACCCTTCTAATCCCTCTTAGGTTCTGCCTCCTAACTCCAGGCTACCGTGGGTCTTCAGTGCAGAAACCCTTAAAAGCTTCGGAGCTAAAATGTTCAGGTTGGGAAGGGAGAAAGAAAGAGGGCCTTTAAAGAAACAAAAAACCAAACTTGGTATGAAAGTAATATGTGAACAATTAAGCGTTCACTTAATGATCAAAATGCTAATACTTAGAATAATCAGTCCAGTAACAAAAAGAAAAAGAAAAGTAACAAAGATGTATGTAAGTAAAGAACTGCTGATTTTTTTTTTCTTTTTTTTTTTTTAGCATCAAAAGGAATCTTAAAGGTCACTTGGGTGTTCACCATTCCACTAACTGGAGAATGATGAAGAGTATCTTCCCACCACAGTTGGCTATCCAAGCTAGGTATGAACATTTGCAACCAGTTCCCCTGGAAGATAACAGAATCTCTCGAAAGTAACAGAAGACTTCTATAAATTTACTCATCTCCTTTCTTTTCCAACACAACCTTCTACCATCTTTTCCAATTTCCTCCTAACTCCAGGTACCCACACCTCTACTATATGATGATTCCCCTCTGAATCAGCTCTAAGTTTTCAACATTAAATCAGATTGTGGTGTAATACCACAGAAGGAGAATGGCTAGTGTGGAATAGAGTCTGACTAGTTTCCCATACTTTAGACACAAGACTTCTATTTACGTAGCCTAAAATCACATTTTACTATTTTTTTATTTTTTACAAATAGTTTATTGTCAAGTTGGTTTCCATATAACACCCAGTGCTCATCCCCACAAGTGCCCTCCTCCATGCCCATCTCCCCCCTCCCCCCCCCCACACCCATCAGTCCTCAGTTTTTTCTCAGCATTCAAGAGTCTCTTATGGTTTGCCTACATTTTACTATTTTATTTGAATTCTAGTATAGTTAACATACAGTGTTGTATTAATATCAGGTGTACAAGATAGTGATTCAAAAAATTTTTTTTTTAATTTTTTTAAACTTTTTAAAAAAATTTCTGAGAGAGCGTGAACAGAGAGGTGTCAGAGAGAGAAGGAGATACAGAATCTGAAGCAGGCTCCAGGCTCTGAGCTAGCTGTCAGCACAGAGCCCAACGCGGGGCTCAAACCCACAAACTGTGAGATCATGATCTGGGCCGAAGTATGACACCTAACCAACTGAACCACCCAGGTGCCCCTAGTGATTCAAAAATTCCATATACCAACCAGTTCTCTTCATAATTGTTTTTAAAACCTGGTTTGCTCAGATCCTATTACATACCAAATGAACCATTATGAACCAAACGAACACAATTACTGGAATTTATTCCTATAATAATGGGAAGGAGGGAAGGAGGGAGGGAGGCAGGAAGCAGGCAGGTGGAAAAGCACGTCTTTAATTCACTGCCAAATGTCAAACCTTCTTTCCACATGGCGAACAGTGGGGGAGAACAATAAATAATTACCTGGATTGGTGTTCCAGAAAGAATAATCCTATAATTAGCAGTCAGTTGCTTTACAGCTTTTGACAATTTTGTTTTTCCATTTTTGATGACATGGCCTTCATCAAGAATACAGTAGTTAAATTTAATATTTCTAAGGGAGAATAAACAAAAAAATTAGCACCTTTTAATATATGGCAGGAACTATATAGTCTTTCAGACAGGAAAATATTAACACTCTTCATAAGTTTTTCTAAAAAAATTTTTAATTCTTACCTAAAGAAATCTATGTCATTCCTTACAACATCATATGAAGCCACTATCAGATTGTGCCTTTTTACTTGATGCTGTAACCTGTATTTAAAAATAAGATTGGGAAATGAGGAATCTGCAAAGTCTGTAATAGAATTTCAAAGAGGGAAACTACAGCTACCATCTTACAAGGTATTTTCAATGTGCCTACTAAGTCCAGCATTCTTTTCTGCTTATTCCACATCCATGACCCTACTACCTGAAGACCGTTCTTTTGACTTGGCCTTGTTAGCTTAACTCAGCCTGACTAGAAAAGAGATGGGTACCTGATTCAAAATGTGGTGGACATTGTAACTTTATTTGCTAACACCTCTTCCTCGAAGGCACTATTTTGTGTGGGGGGTGAGGTGAAGCCATCAGTCACATGTCCCCAAAATCACCAAAGAGATTAAACACTGAATCAGGTTGAGCCATTCACAATATTTTATCCTCTGACCATAAAGACTAGTTTGGGGGCATGACCCAAAGCCAGTCAGTCATTTCCAGTATTGATATATTCATGATGGGAGAGGGAAGATCTCTGTTCATGACAGCGGCTAAGCTAGGTGAATGTGGGCTTCTGTTTATGTTAGTCATCTTATTCATTGAATGCACAAACCAATGAAACAAGTTATATGGGGAGAAAAGGCAAATGAGAGCAATTTAAATGTGCCTGAAGCAAGAATTCACCCCTGAAATTCTCAAGTTAGTGAATTAATGGATTTCCTATTTGCTTAAGTTTGTAAAATTCTAACTAAAGACACTACAGTAAATTCTTTAAGAGTACAAACTGTTGATTTGCCTGTGTTCAAATTCTCATCTATTTAATTAGCTGAGTGACCTTAGACCCAGACCCCATGTCTTATTAGACTTGTCTGCAAATGGAACAAAATAAATAACCATAGTTCATGTGGTGATTGTGCAAATACACAATACACAATTTTACGTAAATGTACAACTACTAAGAATAATGCCTGGCTAGTAAGTGCTCAATATAGGTTACCTATTTTGAATACAGAGGGGCAGCAAATTTATGGACTAATCAGCAACCTATGACTATCCATGATTTAAAAGATAAACTGAAGGAGTAGAGTTAAGATGGTGGAAAAGTAGGGGGCCCAAAGCTTGCGCTGTTCCTCAAACACAGCTACATAAATAGCAAATCATTGTGAACACCCAAGAAATATATCCTAGGGCAGAGAAACAAATTGCACATCTACAGGTAGAAAAATGGCCATATCATGGAAAGTAGGAGCTACAGAGAAATGATCTGGAGGAGAAAAGAGCTACAGGTGTTGCAGAGGGGAGGGAGCCTTGAACACAGGAAAAGGAGGGAGGGATGAAGGGGAGCAGGGAGAAGGTGGGGGGGAGGGGAGAGGATGCAAACAGTGCACAGGGGATTGCACAAAAAAATTCTTCCCCAAACCACTGACTAGGGAAAAGGAGAGGGGCTGACTACCTTTAGAAGTCCCCACCATCACCGGAGTTGTGGCTCTGGGACCTTAGCAGTGCTGTGGTGGGGAGCGAAGGTGGAGGCCTGGGAGTGGGCAGTGTGGTCTGGAGATGCCCTGGGTTGCACAGGGGAAAACAGTTCTTCTTGAAGTGCATTTGAAAATGAGGGCACAGCCTCTCAGGGGACAAAGAACTGGCTTGCTGATGTGCTACCCTGTTCACTAGCATAGGAACAGAGACACCTGCTGAGGGCAGCAAACCTTGGTGCCAGCTTTTTGCTGTGCTTTATCATAAACTACGAACCACTGCACAGTCATGCGACTGCTTTACTGACACAAACCAACACTGGCCAAAGCATGACAAGACCCTCCCCCAGAAGACTGGTATAGGTCTCTAACATTTGGAGTTGTGAAACTCAGCAACACACCTGAGTTAAAACACAGGAGCATTGTGCCACTAGTAGGCAGACAGCATGAACACAGGGTGAAGGCAGCAATCTGACAGCATGAACAGAGGGTGAAGGCAGGGTGAAGCTGGGGATGTAGAGAGGTGATTGTTTGCTTTTCTGTGAGGGCTTCCTGAAGAGTGGCAGAAATGAACTCCCTGCTGCAGGGACGAGAGAGCAGGATGATGCCATTTCACCCCTGCCCATCAGCACTGACCCACTTCAGTGAGCTATACAGCACCCCCCAGCAGAGGCTGCTTACACTAAGGACTGCCCCCCTGCACCTTGCAGGTGCATCTCCATTTGGGCAAGTCTGTCTCAGAATCAGCAGAGCAGGTCCCTCACCCAGAAGACCAGCACAAACACCTAATATACACCAAGTCTACTGATCACAGAGTGCTGCAAAGCCTCAGTTCTAGGGGAAAGATATCACTTCTAACAGGGAGACCAGAACACACCTAGTTAAAACCTGCCACACAGCAGACAACATCCAAACCCCCCAACTGTAGGCAAGGAGAAACTTTGTAGAGCATTGACCTGAAGAAAGAAGCAGCCAAAATACAACAGTAGAGTGCACACTCTGAAATACCTCCTGAAGCACCAGGCCTAAAACAGTGTAAGATCTTTTCTTAATATAGCCATTACTCTCAGGAGGAGGAATACAACAGGCTTTCCTCTCTCTCTCTCTCTCTCTCTCTCACACACACACACACACACACACACAAACACACCCAGTAACCTAGACATGATGACAAAACTGAGGAATTCACCCCAAAAGAAAGAATAGGAAGAAGCAATGGCCAGGGAATTAATCAAAAGAGATATAGATAAAATGTCTGAACCAAAATTTAAAATAACAATATTAAGGATACTAGTTGGGCTTGAGAAAATCGTAGAAGATACTACACAATCCCCTAATGCAGAGATAAAAGAACAAATAGCTAGTCAGGCTAAAATTTAAAATGCTATATTTGAGGGGCACCTGTGTGGCTCAGTCAGTTGAGCATATGAGGGAATACATGAATTCAGCAAAGCCACAGGATGTAAAACCAACATATAGACATCTGTTGCATTTCTATACAGCAATAATGAGGGAGCAGAAAAAGAAACCAAGGAACGGATCCCATTTACAGCTGCAACAAAAACCATAACATACCTAGGAATAAACTGAGATCTGTACTCTGAAATATACAGAACACTTTTAAAAGAAATTGAAGAAGACACAAAGAAATGGAAAAGTATTCCATGCTCATAGATTGGAAGAACAAACATTTTAAAAATGTCTGTAGTGGGACGCCTGGGTGGCTTAGTCGGTTATGTGTCCGACTTTCGCTTAGGTCATGATCTCGCGGTTCGTGGGTTCGAGCCCCGCGTCGGGCTCTGTGCTGACTGCCAGCTCAAAGCCTGGAGCCTGTTTCAGTCTGTGACTCCCTCTCTCTCTGACCCTCCCCTGCTCACGCTGTTTCTCTCTCTCTCTCCTAGAAATAAATAAAAATATATTAAAAAAAAAAATGTCTGTAGTATCCAAAGCAATCTATACATTTAATGCAATCCCTATCAAAATACCAACAGCATTTTTTGCAGAGCTATCACAATCATAAAATTGGTATGGAACTACAAAAGACCGAACAGCCAAAGCAATCTTGAAAAAGAAAAGCAAAGCTGGAGACATCACAGTTACAGACTCTCAAGCTGCATTACAAAGCGGTAGTCATCAAGACAGTATGGTACTGGCATAAAAACAAGCATACAGATCAATGGAATAGAACAGAAAACCCAGAAGTGGACCCACAACTATATGGTCAACTAATCTTTGGTGAGACAGGAAAGAATATCCAATGGGAAGTCTCTTCAACAATGGGTGCAGGGAAAACTGGACAGCAACATGCAGAAGAATGAAACTGGACCACCTGCTTACACCACACATGAAATAAATTCAAAATGAATGCAAGACCTAAATGTGAGTCAGGAAACCATCAAAATCCTACAGTAGTAAAACATGCAGCAACCTCTCTGACTTCAACCTGAAGAGCTTCTTAATAGACCCATTACCAAAGGCAAGGGAAACAAAAGCAAACATGAACTACTAGGGCTTCAAGATAAAAAGCTTCTGCACAGCAAAGAAAACTATCAACAGAAGTTGCAAAGGCAGCCTATGAAATGGAAGAAGATAGTTGCAAATAACGTATCTGATAAAGTGTTAGTATCCAAGATCTGTAAATGATTTATCAAACTCAACACCCAAAAAACAATCCAGTTAAGAAATGGGCAGAAGACATGAATATACATTTTTTTCAAAGATATGGATGGCTAACAGACACATGAGATGTTCAACACAACTCATCCTGAGGGAAATACAAAGCAAAACCAGGATGAGATACCAACTGATACCTGTCAAAAGAGCTAAAACTAACAACACAGGAAACAACAGATGTAGGCAAGGATGTGGAGAAAAGGTGAGAATATAAACTGGTGCAGCCACTCTGGAAAACAGGACACAGTCTGCTCAAAAAGCTAAAATTACAACTACCCTATGACCTGGCAATTGCACTACTAGGTATTTACCCAAAGAATACCAAAATACAGTTTCAAAGGGATACATGGACCCCAATGTTTACAGCAGCATTATCAATAATAGCCAAATGATGGAGATAACCCAAGTGTCCACCAACTGAAGAACAGATAAAGAAGATGTGGTATATACATACAATGGAATATTACTGAGCCATCAAAAAGAATGACATCTTGCCATTTGCATGGACATGGATGTAGCCAGAGTGTATTATGCTTAGCAAAATAAGTCAGAGAAAATTACCACATGATTTCACTCATGTGGAATTTAAGAAACAAACAGATGGAACACATGAGAAGGGGGCGGGGGGAGAAGAGAGAAAGGGAAGCAAACCCTAAAAGACTCTTAACAATAGAAAACAGAGTTGATGGAGTGACGTGGGTAGGGGATGTGCTAAATGGATATTGGGTATTAAGGAGGGCACTTGTTATGAGAGCAATGGGTGTTATATGTAACTGCTGAATCACTAAATTCCATTCCTGAAACCAATATTACACTAAATGTTAACTAACTAGAATATAAATTAAAGCTTGAAAAAAAAAACCTGAAATCAATGAAACTCTGCTCTTCAAAATTTGCATTTAGGGGGCTCCTGGGTGGCTTAGTCAGTTAAGCTTCCAACTTTGGCTCAGGTCAGATCTCATGGTTCATGAGTTTGAGACTGCGTCAGGCTCTGTGCTGAGAGCTCAGAGCCTGGAGCCTGCTTCAGATTCCGTGTCTCCCCACCTCTCTCCACCCCTCCTCTGTGCTCTCTCAAAAATAAACATTTTTAAAAATCTGTATTTAGGAACATGAGGGATGTACTAGTTTAAGAGAGAAAGGGTAAAGCTCAATGAACTCTAGCACTGATATGGTCTCAGGGCAGCCAGAGCAGCCCTTGTGGAGCAAAAGCATTTTGGGGATGAAGGAGCTTTTAGAGAAAGAGATGCTGTGATTACAAGGCTCCCAAGAAGGGCACAGTGAATGGCTTTGGTTCCTAGGTCCAATATTTAGAAAATCCAATTGACTGTTAACAATAGCTAATGTCTCTGAACTCTGAAGTGTCTCACTGATTGTATATAACATACACTCATCTTTCTTAAATAAGGGAGGTTCTGACAATCAAAAAAACTAACTAGAAATCATTTTTAACAAATTTTATTCTTCTAAAGTTCTTAAAACAGAAAATTAAATATTTTTGTTGTAGAGTTCTTACCTTATTCTTTCAGTAGGAGGTCCAGTATAATGTAGTGGATTGAGATATTCTTTGGAGCAAAATTTACCTACTTCATCCACCCAATGACCTGTTAATGTTGGCGGACAAACCACCAAGGAAGGAAGTGGCATACATTCTGCCAGTTTTGATCTTGCATATTCTTGGGCCCTTTACAACAATAAAACACAATAAATTAACCAGGGTTTCTTTGTTTTGTTTTTTTACATTTCTCAGCATCTAAAACCCCTTTTCCAAGAAATTAACATTTTAAATTACCGGTGACAGTGATCTCCTGCTAGAATGCAGATGGACTGTAAAGTTTTTCCTAAACCCATGTCATCACACAGAATTCCATGAAGTTTATATTTATTAAGAAATGCTAACCAATTCACACCATCCTGAAAAGGTTAGGAGAAAGAGGAAAAAAATTATAAATGTGAACAGATTATAAAAATTTTTTTCTTGTAAAACACATAGGTACAGATCAAAAAACTGTTTTTATAGGTAAAGGGGTAATAAATGGGTAAAAGACACTAAACACAAGATTTTACTAAATAAATTTTAAAAACTCTTCTAGGTACATTGAAAGGAATAGTCACTATTCATTAGATAAGTATAAAACTTTACCTGTTGATATTTTCTGAGTTCAGCATTAATTGGTACTGGTATTTTGTAATTTTCTAATTTTTTCCCATCTAATAACTGCTCCAAAAAGTGTCGTTCCTTGGCTTTCAATTGGATTAGTTCTTCTGACATATTTGGAGGGTCTGGAATGCCTGCCTGAAGTGATTTTTTAAAGTGTATTAAAACTATTTACTACAGTTAATTTGTTCATACTCAGATTATGAAATAACTGCAAGTCTTATCAAAATGTAAATATGAAGAAAAGTAATTCAGAAAGAGTAATAGTTAAAATAAGTAATAGTAATAAGTAATAATAGATAATTTTAAAGATGGAAAATGAATAGAGTTTAAATTTGGCAGGTATTAAAAGCATTATGAGATGACTAAATAAGCACATGTGAGGTATTTTAAAGAATACACCTACAACTTATTTTCCCCACACCAGGCATTACTTGATAAAGAGGCAAATAAAATTACATAGTTTATTTTAAATAAAAGGCTGTTACTGGAGCTTCTCAATTTCAGTGTTATGAAGCCCTAGGGTTTTAGCTCTCAAAATGTAGTCTGCAGACCCCTCAGGATCCCCAAGATTTTTTCAAAGGATCATTGAGGTCAAATCTATTTCATAATAAAGGAAAGACATTGTTTGCTTTTTTCACTTTGTTGACATTTGTACAGAGGCTCCAAAAGTTATGATGCCTTACTGCTTATGCCTCAAAAAGAATTAAGGCAACATCACTCAATGTACTAACAAAAGTCACTGTGTTACAGCCACGCACCAGCATTTTTTTTTAAAAGCCAGTTTCATTTAAGAATGTCCTTATTAATGCAGTAGAGGCACCTGAGTGGTGCATTGGTTGAACGTCTGACTTTGGCTCAAAGTCATAACCTCATAGTTTGTGAGTTCGAGCGCCCCAAGTCCTCCCCATTGGGCTCACTGCTGTCAGTGCAGAGACCACTTTGCATCCTCTGTCCCCCTCACTCTGCCCCTCCCCAGCTTGAGCTTTCTTTCCTCTCTCAAAAAAAAAAAAAAAAAAACCCAACAATGTTCTTAAAGTAGTAAACCTACTAGACCTAGACCTCAACCCTTGAATGCACATCTTTTTAACATTCTGTGAAGTACACATAAAGCACTTTTGTTGCACATCAAAATATAGTATGTTGAGGAAAAGCATTGTGAGATTGTTTAAATTGTGACCTGAGTGAGCCATTTTTCAAAGAACAACATTTTACTTGAATGGACTAACAAACTGTTATTCTGACTTGGCTATCTGGCCAACATTTTCTTAAAGACAAATTTGTCACTTCAAAGAAAACAACCGACATAAACTTGCTGCCAATGATAAAACTCAATCTTCCAAGAGAAACGGCACTGTGAGTTTGAGCTTAAGTATATACGCTTCCTAGTACTTAAAAAGAATTTTCTGTTGGTGATCTAATGAATCTGATTTGCTATTTTATGCAAAATATTATCAACCTTTAAAAGATATAAATAACTCATTGAATCAGTATTTTCCAAATGACCAATGTTTATGCTACAAAACATGTATGGATAAAAGACCTATTCATAAGTGTAAGGTAAGCCATCAAATTTGAATGTAGAGAGGAGTGCCTGAGTGGCTAAGTCGGGTAAGTGTCCAACTCTGGCTCAGGTCATGTTCTCAAGACTCATAAGTTCAAGCCCCACGTCAGGCTCTGTGCTGACAGCTCAGAGCCTGGATCCTGTTTCAGATTCTGTGTCTCCCTCTTTCTTGGTTCCTACCAACTTGGTGCTCTGTCTCTCTCTCTCAAAAATAAATGAACATTAAAAAAAAAACAGGTTTTTTTTTTTCTTTAAATGTACAGAGTTTTTATATTCACGGATAGGATTTTTAGATTCCACATTGCATATAAATGTAATAATCTTTCTCTTATTGAGTTTTGGTATGTTATCAGATAAAAGAATATCCACAATGCTTGACTTTCTTCATATACCTCAACCCAAGAAACATGTTACAACAGCCTGAATGCTAAAGCAAACATAACAGTCCTGCTATCTACTATTAGGCCAGGCATAAAAGAAATGTGCAAAGGTGTCAAACAATGTCACTCTTCTCACTAGCTTATTTTTGTTTTAGGAAAAAAAGTTACTTTTCATTTTAAAATGTTACTTATGGTAATATCTAGTGGGTTTATTAAATGAAATAATAAATCTTTTTTATATTTCTCAGTTTTAATTTCTATTACAGAAAATATGGTAAAAGCTCTTTGGGGTTTTCAATTTTTAAGAATGTAATGAGCAGAACGTAGGTGGCTCAGTTGGTTAAATGTCTGACTTTAGCTCAGGTCATGATCTTGCAGTTTGTGAATTCAAGCCTCACTGTTCAGGCTCTGTGCTTACAACTCAAAGCCTGGAGCCTGTTTTGGATTCTGTGTCTCCCTCTCTCTGTTCCTCCCCCACTAGACTCTGTCTCTCAAAAATAAAAAAAAATAAAAATAATTAAAAAAAGAATGTAATGAGATCCTCAGACCAAAAAGTTTGAGAACTGCTGCCATATGGTATATCTAAAGTTAAGAAATGTAAAATTCTGGAAACAGAGTAACAATTAAGGTCAACTAAAATACAGGGGTGCCTGGATGGCTAAATTAGTTGAGCAGCCAACTTCGGCTCAGTTCAAATTCTCATGGTTCATGAGTTCAAGCCCCACATCAGGCTCACTGCTATCAGTGTGGAGCTTGCCTCAGATCCTCTGTCCCTTTCTCTCTCTGCCCCTCTATGCTCTCTTAGTCTCAAAAATAAACATTAAAAAAAGCTCAATTAAAATATATATTCCGTATCACATAAGAAATAGTACCAGAGGAATGAAGTATGCACAGTGAGTCTTAAAAATGACTACCATTATGTTTTCAAAAGGCTTAGGAATTAACAACTGTATCTAATAAAATAAAAACACTTTAGCAGATCTAATAGCATATGATGGTCATCAAAATGAGGCCTTTCTGCACAATGCTTTACAAAGAAATAACAAAACTGTAAACATCTATCTTCATGGGATTTTTAATAACAACCAGCCATAGGGCCACATAAGGAGGTCCATTTCCTAACAATGAAACTCTAAGCCAAAATGTGATAAATATTATCCAGTGCCAGGAACTCTTTCTGTGTATATATTCCTCATTCCAATTACTATTAAATCAGCAACAGTTACTAATAATGCAAGGAATTAGAGCTTCTGTCAAAATTACTTGAATCCTTCTCAGTATATATTTCAGAAAAGCACATGTTCTTCCTGTGAAGATGTAACAAAGGAAATCAAGATAGAGTAGAACAGGAATATACTTGGATGATATTGTTTCTATTGCTACATCTTCAAACTCAGTACGCTTTTCCTTTGAATTTATGCTTAATTCTTCCACTAATCCCAACCAGTGTGTTTTTATTTGTAATTGTATTTTTCATCTCAAGAAGCTGAATTTGCTTTGTTCTTCTTTCTCCCACTTTACTGATTATATTCATGCTTTCCTCTACCTTCTTGAACATATGGGGGTATATCCTAATGTCCTTGTTTACTAATTCTATCATCTGGGTCATTTCAGGGTCTGTTTCTATTGACTGACTTTTCTGCTGGTTATTGGATCTATTTTCATACCTGGCCATTTTCCGGTGGGTGCTAAACATCATTTATGTTGTTGGGTGTAGGATTTTTAGGTGTTTTGTTTTTTGTTTTTTTTTTTTTTTACTTTATTTTTGAGAGAGCATGCACACACCAGCAGGGGAGGGACAGAGGATTCAAAAAGGACTCTGTGCTTACAGCAACAAGCCTGACATGTGCTCGAACTCTCAAACTGCGAGATCATGACCTGAGTGAAGTCAAACACTCAACTGACTGAGCCACCCAGGCATCCCTTCTTTGGTTTTAATATTTTAGAGATATTTTCTGGGATGTGGTTTAATGATACTTGAAATCAATGTGATCCTCCTTTTAAGGCTACTTTTTTAAAATATTTATTTTTGAAAGAGAGAGAGAGAGACAGAGAGAGGATATGCACAGAGAAGGGGCAGAGAGGGAGACACAGAATCTGAAGCAGGCTCCAGGCTCTGAGCTGTCTGCACAGAGCCCGATGTGGAGCTGAAACTCACAAACCATGAGATCATGACAGGAGCTGAAGTTGAATAGGTAACCAACTGAGCCACCCAGGCACCCCCTTTTCAGGCTCATTTTTAAGCTTTGTTAAGATAGAGCAAATCAGCTTTCTGTCAAGGGCTAATCTGATCTCACTACTCAGGCAATATACTTCTCAGAACTGTGCTTAATGCTCTAAATGGTAGGAAGTCTTCTGATTCAGTTTAGTGGAAACATAAACTATTCCTGATCATGTGTGAGCTCTGGGAATTGTTCCACCCACTCCTTTCAATGATTTTTTTCCTCCCAGTGTCAAACATATATTCTCACACATATGCCCAGATGAATACTCAGCCCTGGTGTGGACATCTGGAATCTGGAGCTTCCTCTTCCTCTCTGCAGCTGCTTCATGAGTACTTGCAAATTCTAACAATCGTGTCTTACCTACCTCCTGAACTCTTGACTATTTTTTTTTTAATTTTTAAATGTTATTTATGTATTTCTGAGAGAGGGAGAGAGACAGTGTGAGCAGGGGAGGGTCAGAGAGAGGGAGACACAGAGTCTGAAACAGGCTCCAGGCTCTGAGCTAGCTGTCAGCACAGAGCCTGATGCAGGACTCGAACCCAGGAACCGTGAGATCATGACCTAAACCGAAGTCAGATGCCCAACTGACTGAGCCACCCAGGCACCTCAACTGTTGACTATTTATATTGGTGGAATCATGAGGCTTTGATTAGGTTTCACTTCCCTGTCCTATGGCCTGGGAACTCACTCTAGACAGTAAGTAAGCTAGGGTACTTCATTTTTTTTTCCTCTCATGAATTACTATCCTGGGTTGCCTACTGTTCAGTATCTGAAAATCACTGATTCATTTTGTCTAATTTTCTACTTAAGGTAGGAGGATATATCTGGTTCTGTTGGTTTTCTTTTTTAAAGATTTTAAGTAATTGTTACATCCAAAATGGGGCTTAAATTTACAACCCTGAGATCAAGACTTACATGCTGTACCAACTGAGCCAGCGAGGCAACCGTGATCCCTGTTTTTCTATCATGGTGAGAAGTGTAATACAGATCACATTTTTCTAATTTTCACATCAAAGAGAATTTAACTAATCTTTTCTCAACCTTTAATGGTCAGAGTCTCTTTTCTCTGCCAAACTATTTATCAAATATTATCAGTATCCTCTTAAAAAATAGACTCTATCTCCTCACAGTGGATTGGGCTCTCTTTTGGGTCACTTCCATTCTAATCCATAAAAAGCTATTAAACTGATTTTCCTAACAGCTATTACACTGCTTTCTGCTGTTAGATTAATGTTCCTAAAGCATTTTTTCATCATCTACTCCTTTGCTCAAAGAACACATGGTAGTTTCCTATCACTCACTGATTCCAAAATGAAAAAGGGTCAAGGGGGCTATTTTACAAGTAAGATGATGCAAGGTCCAAGAATTTAAAAAAATATGAATAAGACCTAGGAAGACAGGAAGAAAATGGAAACTATTCTGGAAATGACTTGTGTCTTTTAATATAGTAGTCTAGTATTTTTTTTCATGGTACTTATTTTAATACTTTTTACTGTGGAATAAACTATTCATATAGACAAATACATAAATAAGTGTACAGTTTTATAAAATAAACAACTTTGTAACCATTACCAGTTCAATAAAAATAGCCCTGCCATAATCCTACAAGATCCCATATGTTCCTTCCTAGTGATAACTGACTCTCCTTTCCCCAAGAGATGATCACTTTACTGACTTTCATGGCAGTCTTTCTTTTCTTTATATCTTTATCACCTACATATGCATCCCATGTACTTATTTTTGAGCTTCATAAAAATGGAATCTTATGTTAAAGATTAGTACTGTTTTGTCTTTACCTTGTTCATTTGTCTGCAGTATCATCATCATCATCCAGTTAACATATCTACTCCATTGATGATGAACATCTTAGTGGTCTTAAACTACTATAAATAATGCTATGAAAAATATTCTTGAAGCTATGTCTTGGTACATGTGTATGAATTTCTCTAGGCTATATATCTAGGATGAATTTGCTGGGTTACTAGAATGGGAATCTTCAACTTCAGCAGACAGAGCCAAACTTCTTTTTTTGTTTCATAGAGGTTATCCAACTTATGCTCATACTCTACTGGTAGGAATATAAAATGGTACAGTTACTCTAGAAAACAGTTTGGCGGCTTCTTAAGAATTTCAACATCACATGACCCTGTTAATCCCATTTCTAGATATCTGCTCAAAAGAAACTAAAGCACATAGGGACATCTGGGTGGCTCAGTCAGTTAAGCATCTGATTCTTGATTCTGGCTCAGGTCATGATCTACCTTTCATGAGATTGGGCATAGAGCCGGCTTGGGATTGTCTCTCTTCCTCTCTTTCAACTACCCCTCCCCCACTCACATGTGCGCATGCTCTCTGTCTCCCAAAATAAATAAGCATATATAAGGGGGGCCTGGGTGGCTCAGCTGTTAAGCACGCAACTTTTTATCTCAGCTTAGGTCATGATCTCACATGAGATCCAGCCCCATGTCAGGCTTTGCACTGACAGTGCAGAGCCTGCTTGGGATTCTCTTTCCCCCTGTCTCTCCCCGACTTAAGCACTCTTTCTCTTTCTCAAACTGACTAATAAAACATTTTAAATGATCTATAAAAATAAGTAAAAGCATATACCCACACAGAGACTTGCAAGTGCATTTTCACAGTTAACATTACTGATAATAGTCAAAAGGTGGTTAACAAGTCCATCAACTGCCATCAACTGGTGAATGGTATATCCATACAATGGAATGCTACTTGGCCATAAAACCGAAGTAGTGATACATACTACAACATGGATGAACTATGGATCTATTTAGTTCCTCAATTACAAAAATCCCATCAAAATATTTTAAGCAGCTTGGCAGCAGGGTCCTGCCCCTTCCCTTGCTTTGAGCCACTTCTTTTTCCTACACTGGCTACATATATTACTTCCAGCCCATGAGTATACTCCAAAATTCGCCAACTGACCTTCTAGTCTGTTTTCTCCCCACTCCCATGGAGACTCATTTGCTTTTTACATTTTCAATTATCATGTCTCAAATTTACCTTTCATGGAAACTTCAGCACAGAATCTTTACCTAGCTGTTACTAGGGATACTTAGGAACAATTCTATTTCTAGAATAGCATCAATGAATAATCATTCTTTTAGAAACCACAGCTACACTTAAAAAATAACCATTAAAGTATAAAATTCTTAATTGCTTGTAAACATATTCAAGAGTCCCTTTTTTTAAACCTGACATTATTTTAAAGGAGCTATAGTTATTACAGATGAAGATATAGAAACATGAAGTTCATAAACCAAGTATCTTCAACTTACCTCAAGTGGCATGAGTCTAATTAGTGTTGCAAAGCACTGTGTAGCCATGAATCTTACACTGTCTGTCTGATCACTCATTCTTCCCAACACAGGCACAACTAAAAGGACAATATACGGAACAATACCAACATCCAGCTGTTCCATTACACCTGAATAAGTTATTAAGGAAATTTCAAACTGTTCTGAGGTCACTATTTTCACAATTTGATATACCAAGATTGTAACTTCTAAAATGGTTCCTCACTTTCTCATCTATATCATGAGGGAACAAACTCCCTCAAGATCTAGGATTCAATTATGACAGCATTTGTACACTTGCTCTTTAGTAAACATTATTTAACTTTCTCTTACGACTACAAAATTGAGTTTTTCATCTGAGAAATGCTAGACAAAGTTTTAATCAGATTTTTCTCATAGAGAAATCCTTTCAAGTTTCTAGAATTCCAATACCAATACCAAATTAAAGTGAGTTACACTGCCAGCAAGGGAGCACAATTCAGTGTCAAAGATTAATGCCAAATTTCCCAACAGGATCTTGACAATCATAAACTGGACATAGCAGGACCCAGTTAAGTTCAGTCCTCCTGCAATCTTCAGCATTTCTGAACCAGAGTTTCTAATGATTTGGTCTCCATCCATCTTTCATGCTCTAAGAAATATCTTTCAGATACTTCGAGTTAAAGAACATCAATGGATGCTGCACCCATAGCAAAAAGGTCACTTGTATATTTCTGGTTATTTAGTATAGTTAGTCATTTCCCACCCACATAATAAATTTTGAAAACATGTTTATAATATACACACTACATACACAGTCCCTGATTAGAATTAATAAGACACTAATTATAAGAAAAGAATACATCAGTCACTTAGAAATATGTTTCATAAAGTACATAAAATTATTTTTGCCTATTAAAAAGATATCTTAAAATTAATAGTAAATCTTCAAACATTCCATGTGAAAATTTTCATAATAGGATGTAAATATATTTGTAATGTATTTATAATGTAATACAAAGATACTTTCACACAAAATCTAACAGTAGTTTTGTTTAGGGAACAACACAGGTTATTTAATAACATACTTAAATCAATTTTATTTTAGTCATTCTTAAATAAAATTAATTTCTAAAGTTTATCAAATTAAAAAAGGATACATGCAAGTGCTTCAATTGCACCCTCTTGTTTGATATTGTCATCAATTGCCCCCAGCCATGGAAGAACCTTCTCCAAAAAAATATTCATGGTTTCCATGGTAGCTATTTTGCTCATGACACCTACACAACGAGCAGCCATGTGCCTCACTGCAGTGCTGGGGTACTGAAGGCACATATAAAGATGAGGCAGATGCTGTACCAACTAAAAACAAAAAGTTTAAGACAATGAGAATATTCATTAGGGGATGTTTAACTGTAATAGCCCATACTAAGAGGTTTTTGATGTTCTAAATGGCTCTAGATTCAATAAAAATTAATCTACATCTAAATTAATATAGGGACACCTGGGTGGCTCAGTCCGACTTCGGCTCAGGTCATGATCTCACGACTCATGGGTTCGAGCCCCGCGTCGGGCTCTGTGCTGACAGCTAGCTCAGAGCCTGGAGCCTGCTTCGGATTCTGTGTCTCCCTCTCTCTGACCCTCACCTGCTCATGCTGTCTCTCCCCCTCTCTCTCAAAAATAAGTAAAACATTAAAAAATTTTTAATTAATATATTAGAACTCTTTTTCAAAAACAAGGTATAGGGGGCACTTGGGTGGCTCAGTCAGTTGTGTGTCTGACTTCAGCTCAGGTCATGATCTCACAATTCGTGAGTTCAAACTGAACATCGGGCTCTCTGCTGTCAGCACAGAGCCTGCTTCAGATCCTGTCTCCCTCTCTCTCTGTCCCTCCCCGATCCTGTCTCCCTCCCCGATCCTGTCTCCCTCTCTCTCTGTCCCTCCCCAACACATGCTCTCTTTCTTTCTCAAAAATAAATATTTAAAAAAAAAAAAGACTCTCTTTCTCTCTCCCTCTGCCCCTCTCCCCCATTCACACTTGCTTGCTCTCTCAAAAAAAAAAAAAAAAAAAAGTGCAGAACTTTACTCTTATCTCCCCTTAAGGCATCAGGGTTCACATCAAAAGACACGAAGATTCTCCCCCTGAGGTTGGGGAAATGATCCCACACATCACCAGTCCCCTCCCAATTTGGTAGCTCTGGCTTAGGTTTAAGTACTTTTTTTTTTAAAGTAAGCTTCATGCCCAAAATGGGGCTTGAACTCATGACCTGGAAATCAAGAGTTGCATGCTCTATCAATTGAGCCTGCCTGGTGCCCCTAGATACATACTTTCTATTCATTGGGTTGAATGATCCTGAACTTGTTCTAGGCACCATCCTTTGGTAAATACTTTCCACTTTAACTTCCTGGCTTACCACAGGCATTATGATCACAATAGCATGATGTATCTCATTAATAAAAGCCTACTGCATGGAACACTAGGATTAATGTTGATATGAGCCAGGTACATGCTCAAGAGACGAGCCTTATAGATCTGATGAATGTTAGACTGATCATAGAAGGGTGAGAGCATACAGATGGATTCTGTCCTTCTCGACTAAAGATAAATCAACAAAATTTCACAAGAAAAAGATAGCAGTCATTACTATACAGATAGGAAAGGTTCATTCTTCTCTCTCTCCTCGATCCTCTCTTTTCTGTTAACATGAATAGAGAACTGGAGCTAGCACACTTAACAATGCTATAAATTGCAGAGCTTCCCACTGCAGTTATATGGAAAGAATACAGTTTTCTTCTAAGGAAAAAACAGCTATTTAATTCTCTATTCTATTTTTCTCCTTCCTGTCACTTTTTTTTTATAAGAAATATTCATTGTAATATATAATAGTGCACAAACCAGTGTTCTTTCTTTGCCAATGACTAGCTTTATATCAGGCAGGTAACTTCCTTCTACCTTTACACTTAGGAAGAAGTTTTATCACCTGTTAATTGAGCTATATTATTAACACAGCATAAATTGATAGGGCCATAACTTTCTTTCCTGTTTACACCTGGCTTCTGTGTCATCAGAGCCCTATCCCCACTGCTCTGTATTCAAAGCTCCCAAAGAGGATTTTCTATAACATTTGTGCACCCAGTTCTGCCTCAAAACCCATAAAAACTGTGCTGTCAAAAAGAATGAATCTAGTTATATAACACATAAAATAAAATGCACTTACTAGGGATGACATCAAAGTTACATTTTTTAAACCTTAATACTTTTTAATAAAACATTTGTTTTATTAGAAGAAAACTACACTTGCATCAGCTAGTTACCAAGGGATGAAGCTCAGAATCCATTGACGCTGCTGCGGTTTCAAAAACTTGCAGAGAATTCACCAATTCTTGGGCAGGACCATCTCCCTTTTCCAAGAGGGACTTTCCATCTAATAAAATATATTTATTTAAGTGTGTATCACCTTGCAAATAATTTTACAAAGTCCAACTCAGAAAATTATGTACACACCAAAATTATTTATGTTGATTGTATTCCTCAATGGGCCAACCATAGCATCCCAGAGATGTGGCAACATCACTGCCATCTCACCACCAAAATGCTTCACTATAGTTGTCAACGCAAATTCAGCTCCTCTCCGCTGTACGAGGTAAGGCTTCTGGGCCTAAAATGAAATGTTAGTTGAAAAGACAAATTCAGAAAAAAGTATAATGCATTTGAAATTTTATTAAGAGAATTTAAAAATCACCATCTGAGAACTCATGGTGTTACCAATAATCAATTAAGCAACTAAATATATTTATCATTATAAACATATTTAACACTATAAACACCTTTCAATAATTAAATTTACATGAACATAAAACCCCAAACTAGATTAGTATATCCCAAGTAAAATACTTCTTTTGGGGCTAGAAATAAAGAAAATCATGTGTTTCTAGAGATAGTCCTAAGTGACATGTTCTTTAGTTCTTCTCCCTACCCAAAGAAACTTAGCAATTAGAAGATAAGATAACACGATCTGTCCTTATATTTATATTCACTTAAGGAATCCAAAAAGAGTATCTGTTTAATCTAATAACAAGATCAATTGCCTCTTACTTAGCGATAATTTCAATACAAAAGACTCCTTGTCACCCCCCCCAAAAGATGCATGTATTTTTACAATTATTTTCAACTAAAGGAAGAACTATGTAAGCCAGTGATATAAATATCAAAATCAGAGTAAATTTTTATTAAAATTATATAATGAATAGGTGAAAAACCACTCAGAATATTTTAAGAGAAATAAAGGTAATAAGATTTTGATTTTAAAAAGAAACTTAAAATAGGTCTATATTTTGCAGAAATATATTAAACAACTGTCTTTTAGCTTTGATAATTTATTGCTGAGCTCAGGTAAAAACCAAAAGAGCTACCTAGAACATTCATTCCACTGTTAATAATGGGACTACAAAACTTTCAAAAACCAAACACTTTTTAAATTATCTTTAAAGATAGTACTGTAGAACAAGCAGACCAAATTGAAAAGAAAGCCCAAAGAGATACTCACATATGTGAAATATGATCTATAAGAACAGTGCCATTATAAATCAGGGAGGGAAGGACTCAATAGTGGGGTAACTGACTGTTCATCTGGAAAAATAAATTTAGATCCCTACCTCACATCACACCTTGAATAGTCAAGCAGACTATAATTATTTTACACTTATAAACTAAGTACCAAGAGAAATTTGTAAAGAAGCATGCATTTTTCTGCGTCATGTTGTGGGAGTACTATGAAAGATTATTACTTACTGTATTCTTAAAAATATAAAAATACTGGTCATATGGCAATTTAGCTCTCAGTTTGTAAGGTATTTGTTTAAAAATCAGTGTAGTCAAAAACAAAACAAAAACCTATTTACCTCATCAAGTTCGACAAGGATATTTCCACTACTTCCTGCAGGAAGATCAGCTATTTGAGCTTTTACTGCTTTGGGGGTAGGACCTCGCCTACTTGTGATAGCAAAAGCAGCTTTCTGATGCCTGTAGAGTGTAATTATACCTCTATGCTTGGTGACTGTATGGTGCATCCCATCTTTCTCAGAGTTGGATCCTAAAAGGAAAAAGGTTAAATAACTTTTTAAAGATAATATAGGTGACCAAATGCTTCCCACTCCAAAAGAGATACAACATATTTTTTAAACTAGGTCTTTTAAGCCTCAATTTTTAAAAGTCAATGACATTTTCTTTAAACAATGAAATGGTAGCAAAACAGTCCATAATTTGTAACATTAAGTTAAATGTTTTGATATTTGCATAGGACCAAACTTAATACAAAGTTGTAGAATTATGTTAACAAGAAATATAACATGCAAAAATGATTTTGAGCCTTCAGTTAAAGTATATTAATTTTTAAAAAATGGATGACTGCTTCTAGCCCCCACCCCAAAAAAACCATTAAAAAACATTGCAAGCATGTTCTCCCTAAAAGAAATGTTGATAGTCACCATAAATTCAGAGACACTGACCACTGCAAAATATTACTGGCTCAAATGGCTTAAGGCAGTGACAGGGGTGGGGCTGAGGAAGACTGTCACCGTATTATAGTTTTAAGATGTTAACATTCAAAATGCCATTTTCCTCTTTCAGTTTGTTCACAGATTTTTCAAGACATATACCATTCCAAAGTTGTAATATCATACCAAAGTTGTAAATTTATTATATTTTCAATAATTTGCTTTTCCAAACTCTTGCTAACAAAAATAAATAAGTAAAAATCATATTGGACTAAGGCATGGGAAGAACCATTGGTCCTTGATACTAGTCTACAGAAAGCAATTCTTATTTTCCAGATGAAATCAGAATGGCCACACATTATTTGCTAAAGGTAATAGAGTTCACTTATCTTACAAAACATGCATTAAAAAAAGAAACCAGAGTTTTATAGGAAGAATTTTTATTCAACATTTGATGCAATTAAGTTTTCTAGTCTCATTAACAGTAAAATCCTATACTGATGTTCTTGAAAAAGAGGTTAAGGGTTAACACCTGTCTCATAGATTTCAGTCAACTTATATGAAATATCAGGTCTTTTAGGTCTTTTATGAATATCTAATTTGAGTTTAGAGGAATATATATTTACATATATATTTATATTTATTACCAGTATGTACAAAATGGGAAAAGCTCTAACATAAACTGGATTTGTGCTTAAACGATACAAGTAAATGAAAACAAATTTAAATGGTTCATTCTCTACCCCCAAATGAAGGTTCAGATATATACCTTTAGAATTGTCCTGGCCACTCTGTGTTGGTACTGGACATGTGACACAAGGAGTTAGATATGGGTCCACACAAAGTGAGCTACAGAGGTTTTTAATAATTTTTGAATTGGGGCAGGGTGTCCTTGTTGTGCACTGCTGAAGGAGTTTTGCTATGCACTGAGCTGCATAATTTTGCACTAGTGTATTCTCTTCTTTTTTAATTGTTTCCATTAACGGCTTTATGATAGGATTTAACTTCTCCGGAAGCTGCTGTAAACTCACAACTGCACATGCAGCAAAAGTATGCACTCTCAACTGCAACACTTGCCACTCCTGGTTGGTCTCTGTAACTGTCATTTGGACCTGCTGTCGTTTACTATCTAACTGCTGTAACACTTGAGGATTTAAATCAAAAGATGACGTGACTTCATTAAAAACAGTAGTGACCTATTAGAAAAAGAGAAATTAAAAATCATTAATGACATCAACCCCAGTCTGTAAAAAGAAGGGCAACAGCAAGCTTTCTGTTTCCAAGTTTCACAAAATCTAGTATTATGTTAGTATTCAGTAAACTAAATAAATGTCCAAAACCTCCCAACTTTTTTTTTTAATTTTTATTTTTTATTTCTAGGAGAGAGAGAGACAGCGTGAGCAGGGGAGGGTCAGAGAGAGAGGGAGATACAGACTCTGAAATAGGCTCCAGGCTCTGAGCTGGAAGTCAGCACGGAGCCTGACGCAGGGCTCGAACCCACGAACCGCGAGATCATGATCCAAGCGAAAACGCTTAACCGACTAAGCCACCCAGGCGCCCCCAAAACCTCCCAACTTTAAACTTGATTTTAATTTGATTTAATTTAACATTAGCAGTGTATTCTCTAGGACAGTCTCCATGTGACACTATTACAATACCATGGACTATATTGCCAATGCTATACTGTAAACCTGAAACTTCTGTATCGTTGTGTGTCAGTTATATATACACTGAGTCTATTGAGATCAACAAAATCACCTATCCTTTACATATATCTGATAAGTCTAAAATTACAAACGATGCCGGCACAGTATTTTGGTGAAATGAGAAAACTATCAGCAAATATAAACTAACTTAATTAAGGAATATCAAAACTCATAAACTTCCTTTCAGGGAAAAACTCTTCTCAACTTAAATACTCTAGGGCTAGTTACTGATAATTGGCTGGCTAAGTACTGCTAACTGGATTATTTGCATTCTTTCTTTGCCCTCCCTTCTAGTGAAAATGCCCAGGTAGGAGGAGGCAAAAAAGGGAAAGAAACTGGTACAACAGTCATGACAATGTTATTTACCAAGAGCTACCTAAAGCTATAACCTTATGACATGAGACTACTTTACAAGCCACATTAAGAGACTGCTCAATACATCTTTAACAACTCTGAGATATAATTCACATACAAAACACCCATTTAAACAATTAAAAAGAAAGTATACAACTCAATAATTTTTATTTTGTTCAGAGTTCTACAAGCATCACCACAATTTTAGAACATTTTCATCATACCCAAAATAAAATTCATACCTGTTAGCAATCATTCCTCATTGTCTTCTAGCCCTATGCAAACATTTATTTATTTTCTATCTTTATATATGTGCCTATTCTAGACATTTCACAGGAATGGACTAATACAGTATGTAATCTTTTGTGACTGGTTTCTTTCATTTAGCACAATGCTTTCAAGGTTCATCAGTATTGTAGTAATGACTGTAGTACTTCTTTCCCTTTTCTGGCCAATTAATATCCTACACTATATGGATATATACCACACTGTATTTATCCATTCATTAGTTGATGAACATTTGTGTTGTTTCCACCCATTTAGCTATTATGAAGTTATTCTATGAAGGTTAGTATACAAGTTTTGTGGGGACTTTTTTTTAATATTTATTTTTGAGAGAGAGAGAGCATGAGCGGGGAAGGGGTGGAGGAAGGGAACAGAGGATGTGAAGCGGGCTCCATGCTGACAGAGGAGAGCCCTACACAGGGCTCGAACTCACAAACTGTGAGATTATTATCTGAGCTGAAATCAGATGCTCAGCTGACTGAGCCATCTGAGTGCCCCATGTCGGGACATGTTTTTTAAATTACTATCTAAAGACTGTGTGAAGGCTTACATAGCAAAAATAGTCTTCTTGTTTGACAGGTAACACTAATCATAAAGAAGCCCTATAAATAGGTCCAGTCTGAAGAATATTGGTAAGAGAAGCCTGTAACGTTGAAGAACATTTTTTTAAAATGGAGAACCTAATTTTTCAGACTTAGAAATTATCCACTCTGGGGATCCAAGGTGGTTCAGTCATTTAAGTGTCTTATACTTGATTTCAGCTCAACTTATGATTCCATAATTTGTGAGTTCAAGGCCCATGTTAGGCTCTATGCTGACAGTGCAGAGCCTGCTTGGGATTCTCTCTCTCTCTGCCCCTCCCCTGCTCGCTCACTCTCTCTCTCTCAAAATAAATAAATAAACTTTAAAAGAGAAAGAAATTATCAATTCTATTATGGTCAAGATAGATAATGCTGGCCTCTTACAAAAAACAAAACAGGCACACAGGTTAAGATTTTATCATTATAAAATATGAAACTCTTAAGCTGAGCTCTCTATCTGCTTGACCTTGTCAGTTTGCTCACTATACAGAAAGACAGTCACATACCACTTCCAGCTTATCCTTTCCACTTTGTTTTGTCTGTTTTATTTACTCCAGTTCTGCATAAGATTTATTGGAAACAGGACTTCACTGCTAAAAGTTTGAAAACACTGTCCTAAGTAGAATATGCTTTTGTCAATTTTCAGTGATTCTAAGCAGCTAAGGAAAAGTTTTCCAATTACCACAAGTTCATTAATTCATTCACTCAATACTCAAGTATTTATTGAGGAATACTAAAAGATGAGTAAGACCCAATGACTTCATAAACTCAAAAAAAAAATGTAGAGACTAATATGGGAGGTATATATATATGTAATTAAGAAAACAATATATAACTGAGGTAAGTGCAGGTTGCTGTGAGACAATGGATACTTAACTCTTCTCAGGTGATAAGATTAGTGGAGGCCTGCCCCACCGAAGTTAACACTTGTGATGGGTTTTTAAGTATGGGGCAAGTCAGGAGTTGTAGGGAAATCTTGGCTAAGAGTGAGGTGGGGATGGAAAGTGAGGCATTGTCCAGGGAACTAACAGCTAATCGTGGCCTGAGTAGAAGGTATAGATGGAGAAATGTCAAGAGATGAATTTTGGATAATCACAGAGGGTGGAAGGTACGGAACTCCTGACAAAAGACCTAGCTCAGACTCAGAAGGGAGAATGAGTGAGGCAAAGAAAGTGAGTGAGCATAGCATACTTCTGCAAGAAGAAAGCTCACTACATTTAAGTGGAGAAAGTCTGAGAAAAAATGAAAAGAGATGAGGAATTTAAAGATGTGAAAAGAAGGGAAAAAAAGCTAAAATCAAGGAAAACAAAAATAATGTTTTTACGCAGGGGAAGGAGGCCTTCAGAGTGGCACTAAACGACTTTACAAGTCTGGTACAACATGCAAGCTGAAATGGACCAGAGACTGCCTAGAGCCTCAGAGTCGAGTCAGGACCTAGTCAGAAAGCACTATGGCTCGTGACTGGGTTGTGGCAATGAAAACAGAGAAAAGATGAACATGTGAGGCTTTTTGAAGGAAGTGTTAACAAGATTTGCAACTGTGGATTAAAGAAGGCATTTTACTGTTAAAAAACAAATTCCAGTTTTGGCTGTGTTAGGCTGAAGTAATAGTGAGATATCCAACTAAAATGCCTAATAGAAAAACATCAAGAGATCAAGAGAAGATAGCAAAGCACATGGGTAAGAACTAAATTGTGAGAATGGTCAGAGATGAAGATCTTGGGGAAATGCTTAGATCTGGCAGGTAAGAGGAAAAAAACAGTGATTCAATCAAAGATTTAAAAAGCAGTGACTCGGGATGCCTGGGTGGCTCAGTCGGTTAAGCATCTGACTTTGGCTCAGGTCATGATCTCATGGTTCGTGGGTTTGATTGAGCCCTATGTCAGGCTCTGTGTGGACAGCTAGCTCAGAGCCTGGAGCCTGCTTCAGAATCTGTATCTCCCTCTCTCTCTCTGACCCTCCCCTGCTCACGCTGCCTCTCTCTCTCTCTCTCTCTCTCTCTCTCTCTCAGAAATAAAACATTAAAAAAAATTTAAAAAGCAGTGACTCTTATCCAAGGCTAAGACTAATCTTTTAAAATTGCCCTTTTACTTTTTTCAAGTAAAAAATAAAACTGCCCTTCCCAGGTGGTGAGACGGATGAAACAGGTGATGGGGGTTTAACGAATACACTTGTCATGATGAGCACTGGGTGATGTATGGAATTGGTGAACCACTATACTGTACAACTGAAATTAATTTAACATTGTATGTTAACTAACTGGAATTAAAAATAAAACTTTAGCAATCCCTATCAAAATAACACCAGCGTTCTTCACAGAGCTAGAACAAACAATCCTAAAATTTGTATGGAACCACAAAAGACCTCGATAGTCAAATCAATCTTGAAAAAGAAAACCAAAGCTGAAGCCATCACAATCCTGGACTTCAAGCTGTATTACAAAGCTGTAATCATCAAGACAGTATGGTACTGGAACAAAAACAGACAATCAGATCCATGGAACAGAATAGAGAACCCAGAAATGGACCCACAAACGTATGGCCACCTAATCTTTGACAAAGCAGAGAATATCCAATGGAATAAAGACAGTCTGTTCAGCAAATCGTGCTGGGAAAACTGGACAGTGACATGCAGAAGAATGAACCTGGACCACTTTCTTACAACATACACAAAAAGAAACTAAAAATGGATGAAAGACCTAAATGTAAGACAGGAAGCCATCAAAATCCTAAAGGAGAAAGCAGGCAAAAACCTCTTTGACCTCAGCTGCAGCAACTTCTTACTCAACATGTCTCTGGAGGCAAGGGAAACAAAAGCAAAAATGAACTACTGGACCTTATCAAAATAAAAGATTTCTGCACAGCAAAGGAAACAATCAGCAAAGCTAAAAGGCAACTGATGGATTGGGAGAAGATATTTGCAAATGATGTATCAGATAAAGGGTTAGTATTCAAAATCTATAAAGAATTCATCAAACTCAACACCCAAAAAACAAATAATCCATTGAAGAAATGAGCAAAAGATATGAATAGATACTTCTCCAAAGAAGATATCCAGATAGCTCACAGACACATGAAAAAATGCTCAACATCACTCATCAACAGGGAAATACAAATCAAAGCCAGAATGAGAGACCACCTCACACCAGCCAGAATGGCTAATATTAACAACTCAGGCAACAGCAGATGCTGGCGAGAATGTGTGGAAAGAGAATCTCTTTTGCACTGCTGGTGGGAATACAAACTGGTGCAGCCACTCTTGAAAACAGTATGGAGGCTCCTCAAAAAGTTAAAAATAGAACTACCAATGAACAAGCAATTACACTACTAGATATTTATCCAAGGGATACAGGCATGCTGTTTCAAAGGGGCACATGCACCCCAATGTTTATAGCAGCACTATTGAAAATAGCCGAAGTATGGAAGGAGCCCAAATGTCCATCGATGAATGAATGGATAAAGATGTGTAAACACACACACAGTGCAGTATTACTTGGCAATGAAAAAGAATGAAATCTTGCCATTTGCAACTATGTAGATGGAACTAGAGGGTATTATACTAAGCGAAATTAGTCAGAGAAAGACAAATACCATATGACTTCACTCATATGAGGAATTTACAATACAAACATATGAACATAAGGGAAAGGAACAAAAATAATATAAAAACAGGGAGAGGAACAAAACATAAGACTCTTAAATATAGAGAATAAACAGGATTGCTGAAGGGGGGATGGGCTAAATGAGTAAGTGGCATTAAGGAATCTACTCCTGAAATCATTGTTGCACTATATGCTAACTTGGATGTAAATTAAGTAATTAATAAATTAATTAATTTAAAAAATAATTTTTTTAAAAAAAGGAGAGAGGGTCTGAACAGATATTTTTTCAGAAGGCATACAGATGGCAAATAGTACATGAAAAGATGCTATCACTTATCATCAGGGAAATGCAAGTAAAACCAAAATGAGATATCATTTTCATGCCTACTGAATGACTATTATCAAAAAAGACAAGAAATGACTAGTGTTGACAACGATGTGGATAAAGGGAGGGCTCATGCACTGTTAGTGGGGATATAAATTGGTGCAGCCACTATGGAAAACAGTGGAGTTTTTTTATGTTTTTATGGAGTGCTTCAAAAAAATAAAAATAGAACTACCATATTATCCAGCACTTCCACTTCTGAATATTTATCTGAAGAAAATGAAACAGTAATGTGAAGAATTACATGCACCCTTATGTTCACTGCAGCATCATTCACAATAGCCAAGATACAGAAACAATGTACGTATCCATGGAGGGATGAATGCAGTATGAACCTACAACGGAATACTACTTAGCCATAAAAGAGAATGAAATTTCCCAACTGCAACAACATGGATGACCTTGAGGGCATTATGCTAAGTGAAATATATCAGAGAAAGACAAATGCCTTATGATTTCACTTACATGTGGAATCTGAAAAACAAAGAAACAAACAAAACTAATAGAAGATTGGTACCTGCCAGAGGGGAAAAGGTAAGGGGGAGATGGAATGGGTAGGTCTAAGAGGTACAACCTTCCAGCTCTAAAGTAAGTTATGGGGATGCAATGTACAGCATGATGACTACAGTCAGTAATAACACTGCACTGCATATTTGGAAGTTGCTAAGACAGTAAACCTTAAAAGTTTTCTTAAGAAAAAAAAAAGTTGTAAGAAATAATAGGGAGGGAAGGGGGCAAGCAGAGGCAAATGGGTAAATTATAGAACAACAATCAGAAAAACAACTTTAGAGAAGAACAACTCAAGGGAAAAATAGCAATTTTAGCTTTCTCTCACAGGTGAAAACAAAAAAATTTCAAGTATATAATCTTTTCTAATTAGAAAAGGGGATGAGAAATGAAGACTATTGTTTCACAGGAACCAACACAAGTTAAGTGACTCTGTGTCTGATCATGTAACTTCAAAAAGGAAGAACTCATTTACACCACCTAACTTCAAGAACTTAGTAAGTACAAAGTGATAGAAATCAAGGCATTCATGATGGCATGAGACAAATGGACTGAAAAAAATACAGATACAGATCTACACTTATACTTGAACAAATTTTTGACACAGGTGCCAAAGCAATCCAATGGGGAAGAGAAAATCTTTTCAATAAATGAGGCTTAAAAATTGTTTATCTTTGGGGCACCTGGGTGGCTGCTGGTTAACCATCTAACTCTTGATTTCAGCTCAGGTTGTGATCTCATGGTTCACAGGATCCAGCCCTGCAATGGGCTCTGTGCTGACGGTGCAGAGCCTGCTTGGGATTTTCTCCCTTTCTCTCTGCCCTTCCTCCACTCAGCCTCTTTTGAAATAAACAAATTTTTTTAAAAAAATTCTTTAATGGTTATCTTTATGAAAAACAAAATTCAATTTGTACTTCACACTAAACATAAACATTAATTCAATATGGATAAGTCTAAATATAAAAGCTAAAACTGCAAAGCTTTAGAAGAAAATGTATGTAAATATCTTTACAAATTAGAGATAAGAAAAGGTACTTTAGGTCACAGAACACAATAAACATAAAAGAAAATTACAGGTAAATTAGGCTTCATCAAAATTAAAAATATCTGGGGCGCCTGGGTGGCTTAGTCGGCTAAGCGTCCAACTTTCACTTAGGTCATGATCTTGTGGTTCGTGGGTTTGAGCCCCGCGTCGGGCTCTGTGCTGACTGCCAGCTCAGAGCCTGGAGCCTATTTCTGTCCGTGACTCCCTCTCTCTGACCCTCCCCTGCTCACATTGTCTCTCTCTCTCTCCTAGAAATAAATAAAACATTAAAAAAAATTTTTTTAAATATCTGCTCATCTAAAGACAATTAAGAAAATGAAAAGGCAAGCCACATACTGGGAGAAAATATTCAGAAAGCATCTATCTAACAAAGGATTGGTATTTCAGGATATATATAAAAAAACTCCTACAACTCAATAAAAAGACAACCTAATTAAAAACAGGGAAATGATTTCTACAGACATTTCAGAGAGCAAGGTCTTCATATGGCCAAAAAGACATTAAAAAACACTGAACATATTAGCCATCAAGGAAACACAAATTAAAAGCCACAATGACACTATCATACAACGACCAGAATGGCTGAAGTGAAAAGGAGCAACCACACCAAATGTTGGTGATGATGTGGAACAACCAGAACTCACACATATTGCTGGTAAAAAAGTAAAATGATACAGCCACTTCGGGGAAAGGTCTGCAATTTTTTTAATTACCAGTAAATAAACACCTATGCTAAAACCCAGCAATTCTACTCACACATATTTACTCAAGAGAAATGAAAATACACATCGACAAAGACACTTGCACAAGAAATGTCTCTAGCAGCTCTTTCATAATAGCCAAAACCTGAGAATAGCCCAGGTGTTCATCAACAGAAGGCTCAACTGCGATGTACTTATATAACGGAATAAAACTAATTTTAAAAAATGAATTACTGACACATATAAACCACATGGATGCATTTTAAAAACATCATGCTGAAAAAAACCCTTAAGCCCAACAGCACAGAGTTTATGATTCCAATTATGTGAAATTCTAGAATCGACAAAAGTAACCTATGATGGAGAAAGTAAGAACAATGGTTACTTGCGGGCAGGGACAGGCAGGGATTGACTAAGTGGTGATGGTACTATTTGTATCCTGATAGGGGTTTGGTTTTCACAGATACAGTCATCTGTTAAAATTCATCAAATAGTTTAAGATTTGTATTCTTCATAGAATTTTACCTTACAAAAGAGCAAAAACCATAAACACTGAATTTTAGTTAATGATACAGATACATGCTGAAGTTTACTGATATCTGTAACTTATTTATAAGTGCATCAAAAAAGAAAATGGACTGATGGCTGGATAGACAGTGGCATATATACGTGATAAAGCAAATTTAGTAAAATGTTAACTGTGCATTCTAGTTGGTGAGTATATGAATGTGCATTGTGTAATTCTCTTACCTTTCTCTTGCTCTTGTTTTTCTTTTTTTTTTTTTTTTAAGATTTACTTATTTATCTCTACACCAAACATGAGGGTTGAACTCATGACTCAAGAGTCACATGCTGCTCCAACTACCCACTCCGGTACCTCTCTCCTTTACCTTTTCTTTATGTTTGAATATTTTCATTATAAGTTGAGAGAGAGGATGAGAAATACTCAGGAACTTCTATAGAAGCAGTTTATTCTATACTCTGCCAGTTTTAAGCAAAACTGAGAAATGACCAAAAAAAGGAATAGATTTTTCAAATAAAGGTACACTGGTTTAAAAGAAAATTCCTTCCTCATCCTCTAATATCAAAAAAAGTCAATGCAATTAAGTAGCTTTTCTTGAAGGGTAAGAATGACAGGCTATCAAGCCACAGACAGATTCAACAAATTAGTGTTTTGTGGTAAATATCACATGACAAATTTCTCATTTTTATTTCATGCTCTATCTAAAATTAAGAAAGTTACTTCTTTACTCACCAGGTCATTAGCTTGATCTATTGTAAAAACATTGTTGTTTACTCTACTACCAACTTCAATATGTGCATCAGTTAATGATGAAATAAGCTGTTTACATTCATTCTGCATTCGTGTGAATGGAACGGCAATTTCATCATAATATAAATGTTCTGAAAGGATATCAAGTAAAGGTGGCTGCACAGCTAGGGTAACAGCTTTACACTCCTAAAATATAACAGACAAGAAATATTCAGGGCAAATATATAAACAGAATTCTAAAGATGCATACATCTTCACTTGCAAACTACAAAGTTCTAAATTCCTATTCATCTTGAATCTATGTTCTGTTACCTCCCAGAACATCATCATTAGTTGCACGGAGAAAAGAATAACACCCAAACTACTATAAAATTTTAATATGAATCACTATAGGACATGCACGTGGAACTATTATAATTCCATTAAATTTTGAACCTAATTACTCTTACTTTACTCTGAATTTATACCAAGTTTTTATATATATAGCACAGATTTAAGAATATATAATTGTAAAAAGAAATCAGTCAGAAAAGAACACTTAGCATGCATTAAAAATTTTATTTAAAAACTCATTAGATTTCTTAACAGTTGAACCCATAGCTTCACATGCCATACTGCAGAAATGGATATATATAATTTAAAAGCTACTTACCTGCCCCCAAATTTAACTAACCCTTCCCACTCTCTCTGGTTGTTGCCTGCCCCAACCAGAGGGGGAATGGCCTCAGTGGTGAGCCATGAGGGGTTCTGTGGGATCTGGGTGATCAGCCTGGGCTTCACAGAGTAAGTCCAGAGAAGCTCTGTGAGGGTCCAGAAACCGAACTGTCAACACTTGCTGCTGAGTCTGAGAGGCACAAAAACACAGCATCACTGCCTCTCCAGCACACCGAGTCCTGCCTAAAACAGATGAGCTTTGCTTCTTTCCAGAGGCAAAGCTGGGGTCTCAGATGCAACAGAGCATGGCTCAATTACTTTTAGACACAGCTTTGACAAACTGCTAAGAGGCAGTAACAAGAAACTCTCACAGCAAGTGCAGACAGTTAAATTTCCAGAATTCCAGTTAATGGAATAAACAAAGCCAGCAGGAAGTTTCTTTGATTTACAGAAGTCTTACACAAAATCACACATCTTATTAGAAGTTAAAGGTTAAAGGGGCTGCAAGAGAATGGCTTGTTTGGAAACATGAAGATTTTTGTTTAAATGTGGAGGTTTTATTCTTCCTGTGACCAAAAATTCTGCCCTTGCTACTACTCATACAAATGGATCTCTATTACTCAAAGCCTCTTATCTCTCGTAGTTTTCCAATACTAAGGGGATGAATGACCAACAGTTTCTGGACTGCTTCCGCACATACACATGATTTTTTAGGAGGGGTATTTCTTAACAGATTGTGTTATCAAGAGCACACATTAAGTATGGTCATGGCTAGTAGTCTCAGGTACGAAACTAGGGGTTCTAAGAATAAAGTCCAAGGTCAAAAGCAACTGGAAGAGAAATGTTTCACTACTATTTAGAGTACTTTTCTAGGACTGTTGGATTTGTATACAGAGAAAATTTTTTTCTGTTTATAAAATATAATGAAAATAATCTTAACAGCTAATGGAACTTGGTTTACTCAATTTGTCTTCACTGCTTTTGGGGCAAAATCTTACCTTTTGTAAAGCAGCCCATTCACAGATTACCAGTGCAACACTAATTCTTTGTAAGGCAGATTTGGAGTTCAAATGGAAGAGTAGTAACTGCCCTAGGGATTCAGCTGGTTTAATTTCTTGGGTTACCACATTTACACCTGGATCACAAATACAGCAACAAAGTGCTCCTAACAACCTGAGGGAGAAAAAAGAAATTACTATCGAATTTACCTGAAGTAAAGTTTCCCCTATTGAAGCTGTAACTTTTTGCAACAAAGACATAACTCTTATTTCATCTTCATAAAAAGACCGAAGTCTTACTTAAAACTTCAAAAAAATGAAAAATGTTTAATTACACTTTTTCTTACTCTGCAACTAGTGTGATGGAGGAAGTACCAACAAACACATCAGAAGAGTATTTTGGTTAAAAGGCTTCTTCTTTTTTTTTTTTTTTTAATTTAGAGCAAGAATTAAAACCCAGGTTTATGTGACACTAAGTTCTTAACAATTATGCTTAATCTTCAACAAATCTCTATTCCATATGATTTTCCCATGAAAACATTATAACTAACATGTATTTAATATGTGTCAGTATTAACTTATCTTGAAAATATACTCTAAGTAGGAATAGTTATTATTCTGATTTATAAATGAGGAAACCAAATGCATTAAAAGGTTAAATACATAACTTGCCCTATATCATATAGGTTAAAAGGCTTCTAAGCTTCCGCGTACTCACTTGGCTGCCATCATTCTGGCCCGCATAACCACAAAATCCCTAGTGGAGGGGTCTTCCATGATGGTCTCTGCACCTGCAATGTACTCCTGAAGGACTTCTTTAGTTTGGCTTTGGCCTTGGCGTACCTTACCACCTGTTTTTTCCTAGAGGGAAAGAGGGGGGAAAAAGTAACTATAATTAAAGCTTAATCATTAGAATTTAATAGGCAACTTTCCTCTAATAGGCAATTTTCCCAGTAAAATACATTCTTGTCACAAAATTTTAATGGATAAAAATTACCATGCATTTTGTCAAGGTCCTCATAAAACAGTAATTTCTTTTACATTAAATTAATTAAATCACACTTAAAATAAGCCAATACAAATTTCTTATATAGTTTACTGTATTAGTACTTAGAGCTGAATATACAAATACATTATGTCCCTCTACACTTACCTTGGCTCTAGCTTTTACTTCTAGCAACATATTTAGGTCAATAGGTAAATGAGAAGGCTGCATCATTAAGCAAAGCCAAGCACCCATCCATGGACAAGCAGCTGCTACCACATACTGAACTGAAGCTTTGCTCAACAATTCCATCCAAACCTAGAGAGCAAAAGAGAAACATGAGAAGTGAAATTTTTCTAGTAAGGGCTAATAAAACCTAATACTTATTTTTAGGGATACTGAAGTGGAAAAAAAAATGGGAAATAGCACAGAGATCAATTTAAAAAGTCAACAGAAAGGCTTATTTTTAAATACTGCTTTTTGATAGTTCTGTATACTAAAAAACACAAAAGAAAGTTTTAAAGAGAGGAACACAAGAGTTGTCTTCAGTATTTTACAAAAATCATTTAAAATATAAGACACGCAGGGGCACCTGGGTGGCTCAGTCAGTTAAGCATCTGACTTCAGCTCAGGTCATGATCTCACCGTTCGTGGGTTCCAGCCCCGTGTCAGGCTCAGTACTGACATCTTGGAGCCTGGACCCTGCTTCGAATTCTGTGTTTCCCTCTCTCTCTGCCCCTCCCCTGCTTGCACTCTGTGTGTCTTTCTCTCTCTCAAAAAGAAATATTAAAATTTTCTGGGGCGCCTGGGTGGCTTAGTCGGTTAAGCGTCCTACTTTCGCTTAGGTCATGATCTCGCAGTTCATGGGTTCGAGCCCCGCGTCGGGCTCTGTGCTGACTGCCAGCTCAGAGCCTGGAGCCTGTTTCAGTCTGTGACTCCCTCTCTCTCTGACCCTCCCCTGCTCACGCTGTCTCTCTCTCTCTCTCTCCTAGAAATAAAACATTTAAAAAAAAAAAACATTAAATTTTTTTAAAAAATAAAAGATACCCATAACAGTAAAAGTTGTCAAAATCTCAGCTGTTGAAATCCTTTGCATATATCATAAAGCTCAATACTAATGCAGTCCTATATTCAACATACATACGTCAACATCTAACAGCTCTTTACAGATATCCTCTGCTAAAGTTAGAGGTAGTAATATCCTAGTATAAATTAAGAATGATGTAAGTCTTGATTCATGATCTTACTTAATAAGGTACCTTTCCTGATGCCTAACATTAAATGTAATTAAAGGCACATAGAAATAACACTACTGTTAATCCAAGGCTGTTAACATGAGCCACCTCAAAGATAATAATTCAAGACTGAATTAACAGATTTTAAACATCAAACAGTACCATTTCCCTTCATAAACACTGTTAAACATATCAAATGGCTCTTCTTTAAAGATTCCAACACATCTTATAAATCTAAACTAAAACAATCAGACTCTATATATTACCAATGAATTCCAAAAGATACTTTGCAGGATCAATAAGCTACTGATAAACACCAAAATAAGTGATAAAGAAAAGTCTTTCCTTCATTTTACTTTCTGTACTGAGGCTATCAGAAAGTGCTTTAACACTTGCCTAGTAGACTCAACTTTATATTTTATAAGACTATTTTCTTGTCACATCTTAAAGATGTCCAGGCGTTTCAAATGTTTTGATTTCTTATTTCTTAAAATCCCTGACCAACAACAGTATAGCGATTATGAAAATTTTTTTTAATCTACCAAATCACTGGGGAAGACAGTACAGGTATATTCATTGTGTACCTTGTGAATGAGGTCCAGAATTTCCTGGCTGCTTTCTAAAACACAAAACTGAAAAATGTGTCGCAGCATATCAGGCAGGATAGGTATAAGCCAAGACGAAGAGTTCTGAAAACAAAAACAGCATCAAATCTATAGTAAATAATTCTTGGGTGTTAGCTTATTTAAAGAGTTGTAAGGAGGGGTGCCTGGGTGGCTCCGTCAGTTATGTGTCTAACTTTGGCTTAGGACATGATCTCGTGGTCCATGGGGTCGAGCCTCATGTTGGGCTCTGTGCTGACAGCTCAGAGCCTGGAGCCTGCTTTGGAGTCTGTGTCTCCCTCTCTCTAACCCTTCCCTGCTTGGTTCTGTCTTTCTCAAAAATAAACAAACATTAAAAAAAAAAAGTTATAAGTAATACAAGTGTTACGATGAAAAGAGGGTATGGGTTTTATCAAAAAGGGTCAAACGGGTGATAAATTTTTACAAGATTTTGGAGCAACAGAATCGTATTTGGTATTTCAATGATTTGGAGAAATTAAATATCATCAAAGGAACTAGTATTTTAAAAATGCAGGTTCTGGGGGCGCCTGGGTGGCTTAGTCGGTTAAGCGTCCGACTTTAGCTTAGGTCATGATCTCGCGGTTTGCGAGCCCCGCGTTGGGCTCTGTGCTGATAGCCAGCTCAGAGCCTGGAGCCTGTTTCAGATTCTGTGTCTCCCTCTCTCTCTGACCCTCCCCTGCTCACGCTGTCTCTCTCTCTCCTAGAAATAAATAAAAATATTTTAAAAAATAAAAATAAAAATGCAGGTTCTAGAGGCACCTGAGTGGCTCAGTCAGTTAAGCATCCAACTTTAGCTCGGGTCATGATCTCATAGTTTGTGGATTTGAGCCCTGTGTCCGGCTCTGAGCTGATAGCTAGCTCAGAGCCTGGAGCTTGCTTCAGATTCTTTGTCTCCCTCTCTCTCTGACCCTCCCCTGCTCACGCTCTCTCTCTCAGAAATAAATAAAACATTAAAAAAAAATTTTTTTTTAATGCAGGTTACGTAGTAGCAGAGCATAAAGTCTGCTTAGTAGAAAATATAAGGCTGGGAAAATATTTGGAGGCCAAATTCATTTCACTCGGACAATTGTGCAACCATCTCCTTTTCAATATGGTTACAAAAAGTAATTTGGCTTTAGCTCACTATTAGTATGATCTTAAAAAATCACAAGATATGATTTGGCCCATTCAGGACCAATCTGTCTCTTACAGATCTGAAAGCTGGCTGATCTATTTTCATTAATTTTGCACCTGTCTTCCAGTAGGCAATGATTTAGGCAGCACATCTAATGCTGTTACTTTGTATTTACAGGTCTGTTTATTTAATTCGATTGGTGGTGCAACAGGATGCAGTAAGGAGCTCATTATTATTTTCAGTCCCTTAGAGATTATCTTTGGAATTGCTCTCCTGGAACTTTAAGCAGTTAATGAACTTATAGTATGCTACTAATTAGAACTCTGCTAATCAAAAATTTCCCCCCTAATCTTAGGGAAAGTTTGCAGTTTTGATGACCATTTAGCATTAATCCAGTACAGTGTAAAGTAAAATAACAGAAAAATTCCTGCCACAGTCTGTTTACTTCACCAAGTTGAAATTAACTATATAGCCTGGAACACAAGTTATACCTGAATTCAAGCTTAGGAATGGCCTTTGAAAAAAATGATTTAGTCTATGTTAAATAATTACCATAACAATTATTAGCACTTCATGTTAGTGTTAAAAGTAGTCCCCAACATTTTTGTAGTGAGCATCACACAGAGTGGAATCATCTGTGGGAATTACTGAAGAAAATAACTCATGGTTATTTAATGTGAAACAGAGGGGGTAGTTTCTTCCCAGTTGCTTTGTTTGGACTGATGTTCTCTGCTAGGTACTGTCTTCCTGGAACTCAGAATAAAGAGAACTGAGAACACTGAAATCAGATTATAAGACAGTTCACCATACCTGAAAATCAAGGTGAATTTTCTCACCATCTATACTCCCTCACACTCTATCCTCCAGCCAATTTCCTTTCACTTCCTCTTTACTGCCATTATGCTCTCTCCTCTCCTGCTTCCAGAGTTTGACCTACTGTTCCTTCCTCTTCCCCTGCTCTTCACCTGGTTAAATTCTACCCATCCTTAAGATCTCGGCTTAATTTTTATACACCAATAATGAAGCAACAGAAAGAGAAATCAAGAAACTGATCCCATTCACAATTGCACAAAAAACCATAAAATACCTCGGAATAAACCTAACCAAGGATACAAGAGATCTGTATGATGAAAACTATAGAAAACTTATGAAGGAAATTGAAGAAGACACAAAGAAATGGAAAAACATTCCATGCTCATGGATAGGAAGAATAAATATAGTTAAGATGTCATTACTACCTAAAGCACTCTACACATTCCATGCAATTCCAATCAAAATTGCACCAGCATACTTCTCAAAACTAGAACAAACTATCCAAAAATTTGTATGGAACCACAAAAGACCCCGAATAGCCAAAGTAATACTGAAAAATAAAACCAAAACGGGAGGTATCACCATCCCAGACTTCAGCCTCTACTACAAAGCTGTCATCCTCAAGACAGTATGGTATTGGCACAAAAACAGACACATAGACCAATGGAACAGAACTGAGAACTCAGAAGTGGACCCAAAAGTATACAGCCAACTGATCTTTGACAAAGCAGGAAAGAATATCCATTGGAAAAAAGACAGCCTTTTTAACAGATGGCGTTGGGAGAACTGGACAGCAACATGCAGAAGAATGAAACTAGATCATTTTCTCACACCATGCACAAAAATACACTCAAAATGGATAAAGGACCTGAACGTGAGACAGGAAACTATCGACACCCTAGAGGAGAAAGCAGGAAACAACCTCCTTGACCTCCACCGCAGCAACTTCTTACTTGACACATCCCCAAAAGCAAGGGAATCAAGAGCAAAAATAAACTGTTCGGACCTCATCAAGATTAAAAGCTTCTGCACAGCCAAGGAAACAACCCAGAAAATTAATAGGCAACCAACGGAATGGGAAAAGATAGTTGCAAATGACATATCAGATAAAGGGTTAATATCCAGAATCTATAAGGAACTCACCAAACTACACGCCCGAAAAACAAACAACCCAGTGAAGAAATGGGCAGAAGATATGAACAGACACTTCTCCAAAGAGGACATCCAGATGGCCAACAGACACATGAAACGATGCTCAGCATCCCTCATCAGGGAAATACAAATCAAAACCACACTGAGATACCACCTCACACCAGTCAGAGTGGCTAAAATGAGCACATCAGAGAACTCTAGATGCTGGCGAGGATGTGGAGAAACGGGCACCCTCCTACACTGTTGGTGGGAATGTAAACTGGTACAGCCCCTCTGGAAAACAGTGTGGAGGTTCCTCAGGAAACTAACAATAGAACTCCCTTATGACCCAGCAATAGCACTGCTAGGAATTTACCCAAGGGATACAGAAATGCTGAGGCATAGGAGCACATGTACCCCAATGTTCATAGCAGCACTCTCCACAATAGCTAAAACAAGGAAAGAGCCTAAGTGTCCATCAACAGATGAATGGATCAAGAAGATGTGGTTTATCTATACCATGGAATACTACATGGCAATGAGAAACCATGAAATCTGGCCATGTGTAGCAACATGGATGGACCTTGAGGGTGTTATGCTGAGCGAAATAAGTCAGGCAGAGAAGGACAAATATCATATGTTTGCACGTATAGGAGGATTAGGAGGTACTTGACGGAGGAACAAGGGGGAGAAGAAGGGGGGAAATGGTGGGGGAAAGGGAGAGAGGCAAACCATGAGAGACTCTTGAATGCTGACAAAAACTGAGGACTGATGGATGTGGGGGGGAGGGGGGATGGGCATGGAGGAGGGCACTTTGGGGATGAGCACTGAGTGTTATGTAGAAACTAATTTGACAATAAACTATTTGTAAAAAAAAAAAAAAAAAAGATCTCGGCTTAGACTTCACTTTTAGCAGGGCCTTCCCTGACCTTCATTCACCTCATTAGCTAGGATCCAGCAGCATTGTCTACTTCCTCTATCAGACACTCACCTCATTACTTTATTAGAGCTTGTCTAGTTGTCTGTGAGTTTCTCCTGTCTTGTTTAGTTTCCTATTTTAAGCTCTATAGAAGGGCAGAGGCCTTATCTCTTACTGGTCAGTATCTGAAGAATTGTAAACACATATTAGGAACTAAAATATTTGTTGAATAAATCCATACTGCTTAGAGGAAATGGTCCAGTGTCACAAAGAGTAGTTAGCAATGTGTGAAATTTCCCACAGTTATAGTTGGTAATAAATCCCTAACTGGCAGGTGGGTAAGATATTGCCAGTGCTCTTTTGCTTCACCCCTTCTATCTTCCCACAAGCATGCCCACAAAATGAGTAGATATGAAAAAAGCAACAATCTGATCATCACTACCATGAACACCTGACTCCTGTCTGTAGGCAAATTCATCATCATTTATATCCACACCAAATGATTTGGGGTTGCAGTGAAGGAGATTTGAAAAGAAGCTACAGGAAAGTAATGAATCACAGAGTTCTTCCATTAATTTGGTCTGAAATCCTATTTTGACTCATGCCAAAAGAAACACACACACACACACACACACACAGCAAACTCTTACAGAGTTTATAATGCCCTATTATATTCATTTGTCCAATCATTATTTATTGAAAGTCAGCTATATTTTTAAACTTTGTCTTGCTTTTTAATATCTTTGTAATATCTAGCCAATACCTAAATATGTTCTCTAATGCCAATCTTAGTTAAGTGTATTCTTTTGGTCTTTCTAGATATGTATATGTGAAATTTCTTATATCCTGGGTCCCCAGATCCCAACTTAATCTCACATAGATCTTCATGCTAAAATAAGCTTCATGCTAAAGCTTGCCTTTCAAACAAGTTAATGCTGTATGTAACAGATTTTGGAATGACTCATAAAGTGGATGCGATACAAGTGGAATGGAAAAGTTGACCCAGTCAGCAGAACAAAAGATTAATGTCCAGCATGTTTTTCTAGATTGAGGAGTGAAGTTCTAGCTACAACACTCACTGGTTACAACACTAATTACTCTAGATATTCTAGTAAAGTAGTTCACTAAGAGACATAGAGATCCATAGATAACACTCTTGTATGTACAAACACAGTCACAGGCTAAAAAGACAAAACATTAAGGAAAATCACGTGGTAAATTCCTTCACTTTGATTGCCAAACTACTAGTTGAACAAAAAAAGTTACACCTTGATTTTAAGTCCTTACCTTATAATAGTTTCGTATGCTTAAAAGTTATTATTTCATGCTCCCTAAGAAGCCAGGCTTGAACATCACAGATGCTATGGTATGTCACAGAAAAGTCTAATGGTATTAAGATTTCCTAAATTACTGTATTAACAATCGTTTTATTTAAGGATATTTCAGAGATGTGTATGCCTGCGTACATAGTCATAATGGGATAAATCTTAAAATTAAGTGCATCTTTGTTATAAAGTCTTCTGGTTTCATAAAAAACCAAAAAAATTACCAAAGATAATTAGAATACTTTCAAGGAAACAGAGGCATCAATCTTTAAGAGATATTGATGCACATGAGCTATAGCCAGATTTAGCCTCAACACAGCAGTTATTGAGAGGAATGGATTAAGAAGTTAGAAAATGGAACCCAAAGAGAGCTAATAGTAATTTAAAGATGAGTTCATTTTTTCACTTAGTACATAATAAGACTTAATACACAAAAGTGAGAAAGCAATTCAACAGACACAATCCATTCTGTCTCCATGTAAAATTTAAAACTGAAAGTCAGCCAGAATTGGAATGGAATCTGAGCCTGAAATCAGTTACTGTGAGCGGTGTAGCTACAAGACCTTGGGAAAGTTTAATCCTTGATCATCAGTCCCTTCATCTGCAACACAGAAAGGCAGTAGCCTCCAATGTTACATGCTTACCAGGGTCCACAGCATAAAGTAAGGCCTCAATAATAACTTGGATTATTACTATAATCAAGTATCATTCTCATTCCTTGGCATATAATTAAGATATCCAAATTATTAGGAAAGAAGTCCCAGAACTTGAAATATTAATTATTGTTCTTACTATCTGTAGTATTATTTGTACAGTATTAACATTTTAAAGCATTTACATTATCTTACTTAGCCCATATAAAGTCTAAGACTGGGTGCAGATTATCACTAGAACAGTTAAATAAACTTGATCAAGATCATAAATTTAACAAACAGTAGAGCCAAGATTAGAATCCAGATTCTCTATTTAGTTAAGGCATCTTTTCATTAAACCATTGAAGTAACAGCAGTGATAGAAAACAGCTCAGAAAAAGGGAAGTTCAAGTGAGAATAGAATTTTTTATTAATATTTATTGATGTCACAAATAGTGAGATTATGACCCAAGCCAAAATCAAGAGTCAGACACTTAACCAACTAAGCCACCCAGGTACCCCAGTGAGAATACATTTTCATCACCATATGTCTGTCATCTCTCATCCAACTTCCCTGGAGCCAAATATATTTTGAAATTCAGAATTTTTCAAATTTTATAACAATACTGAAGTTGTATATACTGCATACTATGTAATCTCCTCAACAGGGTCTGAGATAGTACCCAAAGAAAATGTATTATTATTTCTGAAGCAAAATTTGTGAATGGGCATATTTACTAGGATAAAGACTTAAAGTTTCTCTTCAGAATGAGCATGCTTTTCCACCAAATGAGTAGTTTTAGAAGTTGGTCCCCTTTACAAAAAAAAAAAAAAAATTTGGATTTCAAAACTGCAGTAACATGGATGGATCCGTAGAGCATAATGCCAAGTGAAGTGGGTCAGAGAAAGACAAATACCTTATGATTTCACTCACTTGTGGAATTTAAGAAACAAACGAACAACAAAAAGACAAACCAAAAAACAGACTGAACTATGGAGAACAAACTGATGGTTACCGGAGGGGCAATGGGTAAAACAGGTAAAGGGAATGAAGAGTACATCCTGATGAGCACTGAGTAATGTATAAAATTGTTGAATCACTATACTGTACACCTGAAACTAATATAACACTGTATGTTAACTACATTGGTTTTCTAAAAAAAATTCATCAAATAAATACATTATTGTTACAGTAAAACAAAACAAAGCATCCTCATCAAATAAATTTAACAATATAACATGGCTGCAGTTGGGATACAGGGGGATGGACCTGAAAATTTTTCTGGACTCAAGTAATATGTTAGGAAATAGCAGGTGAAAGGGTTGACAAGAAAGAGCCAAATAACAGAAGACAGAAAAAGACAGGAATTTAATTCTAATATAGTAGGCAATGACAGATTACTAACCAGTTTGCAAGTAATTGAAACTACAGTCCCTCCAAATTATCTTTAAAAAAATAGGCGGTGATCTTGAAAAAAGTTTTCTGAAAGACTTTGGCTTTATACTATTATTTGTAAAAACAATAAAAATCAAACAATTACAGTAAAGGATATACGTAGGGGCCAAAACTGGGATGTACTAAAAGTGGGTAATAAGTTCCATAGCTATTAGTCTTCAATGGTGAGGATATGGAGATCAAGGCTCAGGGTGGTTACAAAGCACAAAGTATTCTATATGCATCAATATCAAGTTTCACTGACAGCATAAATTTCAGCAGAGACACTCTGAAAAGAGAAGCTAGATCGAAACGGGAAATTTCATTAGTTATACCATTTAAAAATTTTTTACGAAGGAAAAAAGAAGCTAGAAGCATAGATAACTAACACAATAGGATATAGAAAACCCAACATTAAAACCCAAAAAAATAAAGGGTCATGCACATACCAGAATAACTAGAAGAAAGATATGCAAACAGCATAGGCTGAAATGTCTAAAGGGAGTAGACTGGAAAAGCTCTTGTTTCAAAACATATTAGGGGCGCCTGGGTGGCTCAGTCAGTTAAGAGTCCATCCGACTTCGGCTCAGGTCATGATCTCACGGTACGTGGGTTTGAGCCCCGTGTTGGGCTCTGTGCTGACAGCTAGCTCAGAGCCTGGAACCTGTTTCAGATTCTGTGTCTCCCTCTCTCTCTCTGACCCTCCCCTGCTCACACTGTCTCTCTCGCTCTCAGAAATAAATAAAACAATGGGGCCCCTGGGTGGCTTAGTCGGTTAAGCGTCCGACTTTCGCTTAGGTCATGACTCGCGGTTCATGGGTTCGAGCCCCGCATCGGGCTCTGTGCTGACTGCCAGCTCAGAGCCTGGAGCCTGTTTCAGTCTGTGACTCCCTCTCTTTCTGACCCTCCCCTGCTCACGCTGTCTCTCTCTCTCTCTCTCTCCTAGAAATAAATAAAACATTAAAAAAATTTTTTTTAAAAATAAAACATTTAAAAAAATTCAAAACATATTCAATAGCACTAATTTGAAAACGACATATTATTCAGAAAAATGATATGTTTGTAAAAGTATACATTGAAGATATTAAATAAGTAGAAATGGGGTTCAGAGGGAGTAGCAAGGGGAACTTGTCTCATCCCGGGCTTGTCTCATCCCTTGAACACAACTAGATCAACAACAAACCATTTTCAATACCTAGGAAACCAATCTGAGGATTAACAGAACAACCTGCATAATCTGAGGGGGGAAATGAGGCAGTTATGTGGTACGGAGAGATGAAACTGGGGAAGAGAAGAGTTGCAGTGCAGCAGAAGGAAGGGAGCCATTTTTGTGGATGAAAAAGAGGAGAGAGAGTAATCCATCAGGTATGTTCAAGAAAGCACTCCCCCTGAAAGCAGCTACAGAGAAAGTGAAAACAAGCACAGAGGACTGCACAAGAAAACTTTTCCCCAAAACCATTGACAAGGGAAAAAGGAGTTTCACTCCTGACAAGTCAAAAGGGTTTCAATACTGCCAGTTTTGTTTTGTTTTGTTTTGTTTTAATATATATAAACAGCAGAGCACAGAGTCTTAAGTTTCAGAAATCAGACCCTGGTGGTAGTCTGGGAAGGAAGCAGGGCACAGCCCCGGGAGCAGGCAGCTTGGTCTGAGGATACACTGGGCTGCACGGAAAGCAGCAGTTCCCCTCCTTGAAGTGGATTTGGTAGAGGTGATAAGGCCACTCCGTGGGCAAAAAGACCCAGCAGGCACCATCAAACAGCCACGTTGTATAGCAACAAAGACACTGGCTGAGGGTAGCAAACCCTGGCACCCAATGTGTGTTGTATTTGTCATAAACTCTAACCTGCTGCCACTGCATGGTAGCATTACCAGACCATTTCCTGAGACAAGTGGGTACCAGCCACAGCAGGGGAGACCCTCCCCAGAAGATCAGGACAGATCTGAACAACAGGGGTCTCTTTAGTGTAGGGTTTTGAAACACAGCTGTGCCTAAGATAAGACTCTGGAGAAAGGCACCAGTTGGTAGACGGACAGCGTGGACACAGGGAGTACGTGGGGAACTAACAGAAGTGAGGGACACAGAAAGGATGACTGATCGTGTATCTGTGAGTGTGCAAACTCCCTGCTCTTGTCCACCAACACTGATTGACCCCAGTGAGCTAAGCAGCGCCACCTACTGAAGAACGAAGCCGTTACACCAAGCCCCACCTCCCTGTGCCCTCCGGGAACCTTCACACTAGGACAAGGGGCCTGAGAATCAGAGCAGCAGGCCCTTGCCTCAGAAGATCAGCACAAATTCCTTCCACTAGCTTAGTCTACTGACCAGAGACTGCTGCAAAGTTACAATTCCAGGGCAAAGGGGATCTAGCTTCATCTGGGTTTTTTGTTCGATCATTTTTGTTGTTGTTGTTGCTTCTGTTCTGGTTTTGCTATTTTTGTTTTCTTGAATACAGAAAGAGAAAAGTTTATTACTTAAAAAAAATTTTTTTCCTATCAAGATTCTCTTAATAAGCAGACCAAAACAAACCTAGGATCTAACTTCCTTTATTTGATTTTTTAAATTTTTAATTTTTATTTCATTCTATTATTACTGTTTTTTCTTCCTCTAAAATGACAAGATGGAGGAATTCACCTCAAAAGAAAAAACAAAAAGAAATAATGGCCAAGGATGTAACCAATGCAAAAATAAATAAGATGTCTGAACTAGAATTTAAAACAACAATTATAAGGACACTGGGGGAGCTTGAAAAAAGCATAGAAAACACCAGAGAATCCTCCTATACAAAGATAAAAGTACTAAAATCTAGTCAGGCCAAAATTGAAAATGCTATAAATGAGAGGCAAACCCAAATGTAGGCCATAAAAACAAGGACGGACAATGCAGAGAAGCAAATTACCAATATAGAAGATAAAATAAGGAAAATAATGAAGCTGAAAAGAAGAGGGAAACAGGTCAGGGATCATGAAGGCAAAATCAGGGAACTCAGTGATTTATTAAAACATAACAATATTCAGGGGTGCCTGAGTGGCTCAGTTGGTTAAGTGTCCAACTCTTTTTTTTTTTTTTAATGTTTTATTTATTTCTAGGAGAGAGAGAGAGAGACAGCGTGAGCAGTGGAGGGTCAGAGAGAGAGGGAGTCACAGACTGAAACAGGCTCCAGGCTCTGAGCTGGCAGTCAGCACAGAGCCCGACGCGGGGCTCGAACCCACGAACCGCGAGTCATGACCTAAGCGAAAGTCGGACACTTAACCGACTAAGCCACCCAGGCGCCCCTAAGTGTCCAACTCCTGATTTCAGCTCAAGTCATGATCTCATAGTTCATGGGATCAAGTCTCCCATCAGGCTCTGCACTATCAACAATGAGCCTGCTTGGGGTTCTCTCTCAGGCCTTCCCTGGCTTGTGTGATCTCTCAAAATAAACATTTAAAAAATAATAACAACATTCATATGAGTCCCAGAAGATAGAGAGAAAAGGAGGCAGAAGGTATAAGTGAGCGAATTATAGCTGAAAGCTTCCCTAATCTGAGGAAGTGAACAGACATCAAAATCCAAGTAGCACAGAGAACTCCCATTAAATTCAACAAAAGCCAGGCATCACCAAGATATATCATATCCAAATTCATAAAATACACAGACAAAGAAAGAATCCTGAAAGCAGCAAGGGGAAAAAAAGTCATTAACCTAACAAGGGAAGACAGATCAGGTTTGCAAGAGACTTGTCCAGAGAAATTTGGAAGGACAGAAAGAAAATGCAAGATATATTCAACGTACTGAATGGGAAAATTATGGAACCAAGACTATTCTACCCAGCAGGGTTATCATTCAAAATAGAGGAAGTGATAAAGAGTTTCCAGACAAACAAAAATTAAAGGGGTTTGTGACCACTAAACCAGCCCTACAAGAAATTTTAAAGGGAATTCTTTGAGTCTGGGGGAAGTGGGAGAGGAGACCAAAAGCAACAAAGACTAAAAAGTACCAGAGAGCATCATCAGAAACACCAACTCTACAGGTAACACAATGGCCCTATTTCATATCTTTTAATAATCACTCTGAATGTTGTTACAGCAGCATTATCAACAACAGCAAAACTATGAAGAGAGTCCAAATGTCCATCAATTGATGAATGGATAAAGAAGATACAGTTGGGGCATATGGGTGGCTCAATCAGTTCAGCATCTGACTCTTGGTTTTGGCTCAGGTAATGATCTCACAGTGGTTCATGAGTATGAGCCCCACATCAGGCTCTGAGTGGATCCTGCTTGGGATTCTCTCCCTCACTCTCTGCCCTTCCCCTGCTCTCATACATGCACTCTTTCTCTCAAAATTAATAAACTTAAAAAATTATTTAAAGATGTTGTATGTAGTAATATATACAATAGAATATTACTCAGCCATTAGAAAGAATGAAATCTTGCCATTTGCAATGACATGGATGAGCTACAATGTATAATGCTATGCGAAAAAAGTCAATCAGAGAAAGACAAATATCATATGATTTCACTAGTGTCAAATTTAAGAAACATAACAGATGAACAATGGGAAGGGGGAAGAAAAGAGAGGAAAACAAACAAGGGACTCAATGACAGAGAACAAACTATGGTTTGACAGAAGGAAGGAGGTGGGAGATGGGCTAGATGTGTGATGGGTACTAAAGGAAGGCACTTACGATGACCACTGGGTGTTGTACGTAAGTGATGAATCACTGAATTCTACTCCTGAAATCAATACTGCAATGTATGTTAACTAAAATTTACATTTTAAAAATGCAAAAATAAATAAATAAATCACAACCATGTAATTTTAATAGCCAATATTAACAATCATTTAAGGGTTAAAAAATATTGAAGAGGATTTACAGCAATCTTGGTACCTTATCTAAACTGTAAAAATTTTGAAATATAAGAGGAAACACCACATTATAAGACTAACAAGAGAAGTCACAAATGACAGATTAGAGAAAAAAAAAACTAGGAAAGATCAATTGAAAAAGAACAGTTCAGTCACTAAAAGCAGTGGCTCTTATGTATCACAATATTCCCACAGTATACCATAATAAGCACCATATAAAAACTAATAACCAGCAAATAATATTGGTGGGCTGATTAATTAAAAAATAGTACCTTATGTTTAATATAGTTGAAGATCATGATTAGGTGTGTCAATCATTTTACTATTTACTATTTTTGGTTAAAAAGTACATTTCAGTTACTAAGAAAATTCATTTATATATAATACTTTTATTCCCTAATATAAATTACTAAAATACCTAACTTTAGTAAATAAATTTCCAAATAATTAAAAACCATAAAAGTTAAAAAGAGGCGGGAAGTGGTTTAATCACCTTAATAAAGAACAGAAAGGTTTAAAAGAACACTGTAGGACTTGTATCCAAAATATGCAAACATCTCAAAATTCAAGAGTAAGAAAACTCAATCAAAAAAATGAAAAGACCTGAATAGACATTTCACAAAAGAAGAGATAACAGAGGGCAAATAAGCACATGAAAAGATGCTCAACATAATGTATCACTGGGAAATTACAAATTTAAGTAAGTACCACTACACATTTATTAGAAAGGCTAAAATCTACAACACTGACAACATACGGTGTTGGTGAGGATGTACATACAGCAACAAGAACTCTCATTCACTGTTGGCAGAAACACAAAATGGTATAGCCACTGTGAAAGACACTGTCCTATAAAATTAAACATCTCCTTGTGCTCTTTGGTGTCTACCTAATACTAAAAACTTGCACCCATACAAAACCTGCACATGAATGTTTCAAATTTTATTCATAATTGTTCAAAATAGGAAGCAAACAAGATATCCTCAATAAGTGAGTAAATGAACAATCGTACATCCATACAATGGAATATTATTTAATGATAAAAAGCAATGATACATCAAGTCATAAAAAGACATGAAGAAACCGTAATTGTTAAGTGAATGAAGCCAATCTGAAAAAGCTACATATTGCATGACTCTCCAGTATTTGACATTCTGGCAAAGGTAAAACTATGGAGACATAAAAAAGATAAGTAATTGTTAAGAATTTGGAAGGAGGAAAAGGGGTACTTGAATGAAGCACAGGCATTTTTTTATACTATAATGGTAGATACATACCACTGTGCATTTGTCAAAACCTATACAAAACAGTAAAAAGAGTGAACCCTAATGTAAACTATGGGCTTTACTTAATTATACTGGATCAATATTAGTTAACCAAGTATAAGAAATGTACTACACTAATGCAAGATGTTAACTATAGGGAAAAATGTGGGTGGGGGGTATATGGAGGCATATATAAGAACTATATACTTTTCGTTCAATATTTTGGTAAACCTAAAACTGCTCTTAAAAGTGAAGTCTACTTGGGGCGCCTGGGTGGCTCAGTCGGTTAAGCGTCCAACTTCGGCTCAGGTCATGATCTCATGATTCGTGGGTTCGAGCCCCGCGTTGGGCTCTGTGCTGACAGCTAGCTCAGAGCCTGGAGCCTACTTCGGATTCTGTGTCTCCCTCTCTCTCTGACCCTCCCCTGCTCACACTGTCTCCCTTTCTCTCTCTCTCAGAAATAAATAAAAACAAAAAAATTTTAAAAAATTAAAAAAAAAAGTGAAGTCTACTAGAAAAATAGTAACATGAAATAAGGAAATTTGGTAACTTCCAGAGGATTAACCAAAGCAAATTTAAGAATACTGACACCAAAAACATTTACACAAAAACCACAAAACAAAATTGAAGTGAAAATTCAGAACCCATGCCAGTGTGTCTTATCAGCCCATGCCTCATCAATTGAGGATTATCACAAAACAGATCTGATAAGATTTTCTACAAGATTCTGATTAGATAAAACACAACAAAATTTACAGATACAGATTCACAGAATTGCAATACAATACCATGCTGCAGATTACAGCAAGTCTACATGGCCTATTTCTTTTCAAATTTTTAATTATTTTTTATTTTTATTTTTTTTTACAAATAGTTTATTGTCAAGTTGGTTTCCATATAACACCCAGTGCTCATCTCCACAAGTGCCCTCCTCCATGCCCATCTCCCCACTTCCCCCCGACACCCATCAGTCCTCAGTTTGTTCTCAGCATTCAAGAGTCTCTCATGGTTTGCGTCTCTCCCTCTCCCCCATTATTTTCCCCCTTCTCCTCCCCCATGGTCCTCCATTAGCTTCTTCCTAATCCTCCTATACGTGCAAACATATGGTATTTGTCCTTCTCTGCCTGACTTATTTCGCTCAGCATAACACCCTCAAGGTCCATCCATGTTGCTACACATGACCATATTTCATTCTTTCTCATTGTACATGGCGTATTTCTAAGTTACACAGAAACGCATGGTCAGTGAACACAAGAAAGACATTTACCATACTATAATTTACTGTCTGAAAACAAAAACAAAAACAAAACAACTACTGCTTTTAACGATCACTGGCTCAATCTATAGTGCCCACAAATAACAGCATGTCCTAAGAATGGAGTATGATATTTCCCCTAAATTCTAGCATTTTGTTTGACCTATAGTTATTTTAAAAATAGCAATGTTAGGGGTGCCTGGGTGGCCAGTCGGTTAAACATCTGACTTTGGCTCAGGTCATGATCTCACAGTTCGTGGGTTCGAGCCTTGTGTCGGGCTCTGTGCTGACAGCTAGCTCAGAGCCTGGAGACTGTCTTCAGATTCTGTAACTCCCTCTCTCTCTCACCCTCCCCTGCTTATGCTGTCTGTCTCTCTCTCAAAAATAAATAAAACATTTTTAACAAATATTTGTTGAAGGCCTCCTATGTGTTAAACACTATTCAAAGCACTGGGAATGTGATCTAGAACAAAATATTAAAATATTTTTGCCCTCATGGTGATTATATTTTTATATGTCTTCATGGTCACCATACAATTTCTTCTAGGCCCAGCATTCTCCTGATCTTTGGATATGTAGCAAGGGTAACCTGGTGGTAAGATTTATTTTATAAAATTATTTTATGTAATTTCAATATCACTACACATAGTTATTAGTTCTTACCTGGTCCTGTGTTGATAATAACGTAAATAGAGTTTCCAATGCTGCTCTTCGAACTGATGATATAGTGTGATGCAAAAAAGGCCAGACACGTGGAACTAGAACTGTGAGTGACTGCTGAATACTAATAAACAAGACACAAATTAGTCTTACTCATTTCCAGTTGAAATTCTATTGATACATTATCTAAATATGTCCTGTAGACCTCCTATCTTTTTTGATGAATAAATTCTAAAAAGATAATATAATTTTTATATGAATGTTCATTTAACATTCTCATTCAAAACTGTTATTATAGCACCAGAATAACCAGAGCAAATGCAGTCATAAATATTAACATTAAGTTCTATGGTACTAATACCATGAATTACCTTTGTCAAATTAGAACCTTTTAATATAGCTGCCCTTTTTTTCAATCTGTTCTTAGGAAAATGGGACGTGTGTCTTAATGTGTAGGTACACAAAATCAAGATTAATTTTTTCTTCTTTCCCACAGCTAATCCCAATGAGTAACCATTAGATGCATATAACTTACATTCCCCTTTGGGGTCATCTCTGCCACATATCAAATGAGCAAGAAGTGGTATGGTAGTAGCTTTGAAATCTGTTATCTCAATTTAGCATTATTAAAGTTTGGAAACTCATTATCTTTCTTCTCACAATTAGAATTTAAATGGAAAAGCAAGCAAAGCCACATCTAGGCTAACAACGTGGACCACAGAATTCCTGTCACAACCATGAATCATGTATAAAAACTACTTTGAATTAGGAAATGATTTATAAATAGCATTTAAAATATGTAACTCAGTAGAAAAGCATGAATAAAAGATGGCAAGTATTAACTATCTGTTCTTTTGTGCGTCCCCTCAGGCTGTCTATATTTTAACACTATTTTCATTACTTGCAAGTTTGTATTAACATCACTTCTTACATTTATTTACACATTTAGTTAACTTACTTATAAAATTATTAAACACATGAACACAGAGACAATAAACAGACTAAAACTATGTAAAAGCATTAGAACAAGGTCTTGTTAATAGAGTAACTGTTCATGCTCCAAATGACATGCTGCATTTCTATTCACATAGCTAGGAAGTATCTGCCAAATATCATAGTATGTGAAGCAAATTTTCTAATAAAAATATCTGCCAAATATAACATGTGAAGCAAACTTAATAAGGCAACTTTGGGGAAAAAAAAGTAAAGCTACATTATTTCACATTGAATTAACAGAATTTTCACTACTTCTTTCATTTCCTTACATTATTTAGCTTTCCTGACACTATCTACTCAAAGATTTTTTTTTTTTTTTAAGTCCGAAGTCCTTTATTTAGGACAGTTGTTAACAAAAGCTCACAATCTAAACCCACCCTGTTTTTTAAATAAAGTTTTACTGGAAATCAGCCATGTTCATTCCTTACGTATTGTCTATGGCTGCTTTTGTACTACAATGGCAGAGTTGAGTAGTTTTGACAATGATCATATGACACACAAAACCAAAAATATCACTATCTGGGCTTTCACAAAAAAAGTTTACCAACTTCTGATTTACGGTAATTAAAAACTCTTGCATTTTGCAGCTTGAGAAGGACTTTCACACAGATGAACTCATGTAATCCCTATAGACTGCAATACTAATTGAAACTGCCTGAAAATTAGTAAATCCCACATATACACTACCACTTTTTCTCTTCATTTGCTTTTATAGGCATTTATTTTGCTATTTCAACTTGCAGGCTGTCCTACTGCCTTCTATTTACACCTGAAGTACTCTCAGCAGGGTCCATATTATTTGAAGCATTCTGAACATGTTTTTAATACAACTATGATTTTCACTGGAAATAGACTCACATAGTCAGAAATCATTTATAATCATGAACATTCACTAAACATCCTCGCTAGGCTAAGAACGGTAATTAATTTTCTTATCTGTGACTTTTAAAGTTGCATGCGAGTTTTTTCTTCTGTATCTCCAAAGATACTATTAATAGAAACAATATTATTCAGGAGGTGATCTAAAAGATAGGGAATACATTAATTAGCTGAACTTTATTTCAAATATCAGGACAGGAAAATAGGTGACACTTTTTGATTTACATTTTTGGCTTCACTCAACCTCTGTCTTTGGACATTATTATCTATTCCATTCCTGATGAAATTATTGAAATCAAGAGCAAGAGTCGAAATGAATACTACAAAGAAAAAGTTCACTGCAGAGCAAATTTTGGAAAATGTAATGCTGATGTTCAATGATTATTCTATTAGCTAAATGTCTCTAAGGCTAAAGTTCTATATTTGGGCTGAAGATGAAAATAATATCCAATGATTAAATTTTTGAACTATCACAGGATGAACAAAATGAAGAATTATATAACCAAAGTAGCCCAAGAGTAAATATGACCTTAGTAAGCTCTTGCCCCAACTATCCTGGTGGCTAGAGAGTAAAGAAGAAAAGGCCACTTGGAAAATATTAGTCTTTGGTATTCCCAACTCACTTTAAATGCTGTACTTCAAGACACCAGACTACTGTATTTTTAAGTTTCATTATCTGGAAACGTTACGTAAACATTTTTTACTTTACTAACTACAAATAATTACCTGCATTGCTGGACCTGAGGATAAGTTAATAAGGATGAAAGAAGAGTCATAATACTATTTGTTGAAGCAGTAAGATCATCTAGTTCCAGAAGAGCATCCCATAATGTATTTATAATAAAGGGTACCTATAGGATCAGTTATTAAGAAAAAGTTATTTTACACAATATATTCACATGGCATGCAAATCTGTAATTACCTGACTCAAAAACATATACAATCCCCATGCCCTTGGATATTGCCAGTTTTGAGCAAAACTAAGGGGGAGACATTATTTGCCTTTAGTAATTCTCTACCTCTCCTTAAATGCCACTCAACTCTACTTTGGTACCTCCCTTCATAGCCAGGCTTATAAAGGGAGGGAGAATTCAGGAAATAAGATAGCCAATACTCTTATTTTATGTAAAAATACTAAAATTGGAAAACAACAGTGTACACACAAAAGACATGACCTCTGTAAAGTATACTTAAAACAACATTTATCATCATGAAAAGATAAATTTAGTGTTTGCGTTTTTAAATAAATACTGCTTGCTACACTTCCAAATGCTGTATTCATGTTCTGGTCTTGATAATAAAAAGCAAAGTCAGACAGACCCTGAAAGAGGCATTTCAAAAAATGATACCATATTAAAACAACTTAAAGTCAAAACCACGGGGCACCTGGGTGGCTCAGTTGGTTGAGCGTCTGACTTCAGCTCAGGTCATGATCTCACAGTTCAATGTTTTTCAGATGCCGCGCCCTGAATGTAAACAAGCTCTATAGAAGAAAATGCAAAAATATTTCATTTACCTTCTGTGTCTGAAGATCTACAAGGCTTTCTACCACAGGTACTAATGATGCTGCAGCAACAGCTCTGACATCATCATCAAGGTCCTGAAGTCCTTCAATTATTCTAGTTAAAACTTTGGGCAATAAAGTATTAATTACATCCTGTAAAACAACACATCAAAATAGATTAATTTTCTGTAATGCAATTATTGTGCTTAAAAAAATTTTTTTTATTAAATTTACCATATGAAAGCATAAATCCCAGTCTTTTTTTTTTTTTTTTTAAGTTTACTATTTATCTGAGTAATCACTACACCCAACGTGGGGCTCGAACTCATGACCCCTAGATCAAGAGTCGCGCATTCTTCCAAATAAACCAGACACAAGCCCCAAAAATCCTAATCTTGATTGGTGTCAGTCAGTCAAGCATCTGAGTTCGGCTCAGGCCATAATCTCACAGTTTGTGAGTTCGAGCCCTGCGTCGGGCTCTGTGCCAACAGCTAGCTCAGAGCCTGGAGACTGCTTTGGATTCTGTGTCTCCCTGCCTCTTTGCCCCTCCCCTGCTCACGCTCTGTTTCTCCCTCTCTCAAAAATAAAACATTTTTTTAAATCCCAATCTTTATTTAAAAAAAAAAATCACATAAAAAAGAAAAATAACATCAAAAGAAGCCTATTTGTAATTAATCCCATTTGAAAAACCACAACAGCATCAAGTACTCTATTATCCAATGTGACTTAAAAAATCAGAATATGTTTTCAAGGTAAAACTATGAACTCCCTGCGTGAACACATACAGATACATACTGCTATGCTGGAACTTCAAGTTCTTCTATTTCTTATTCAACACTACTGACAACCAAAAGGGGTGTGAGAGAAAAGGGCAGGAAAAGCCATCCCTTCCTGTGCTCCTTACTTCAATCTATTCTCCTTTCAATTTCCCCAATAGAGCTAGTCCCCAGAGTCTACTCCTGGGATCATACACAAGGAATCACCCTGAGAATGGGTCCTGCTATGAGACCCATATACAGGAACAAGTATTCAAACCTAATGAACCATCTTTTGATTTGTACTTAAATTCTTACAGCACCACCTATCTCTATGATACTGCCTCAAGAAGGCAAATCTTAAAATGCCGGCTCATCTGTAACACTAAGAATCTAAGGCCATTTTATATCATTAATAAAAATAAACTAAGGGGGGGGGACTTCCATGCTTCAAAAACTGAAGTGTTTACCTGACGAACTGCCAAAGCATACTTTATTCCTAGCAGACCACCATGTCTAACTTCCCACTGTTCTTGAGTAAGTAACTTAAGCAGCACATCCACAGTCTTATGAACTCCAGTTTCATTCATGTGTTTTAACACCACACCTAATGTCTGAGCACAAGTTTCACGAACTGGTGCCACAACCTATGAATAAGAAAGGAAGAAAACTCGTATTTACAAAAGACTTATTTTGTTGAATTTGAAATGTGATCAGACAAAGCCTCCCTTAGGTGATACTTACTTCATCAGAAACAAAGTCTCCAAATCTGTCTAATGCAAAAACACAAAGGAGTCTAATAACTAAGTCTTCCAACCACTCTTGATGCTGCTGAATCATCTGTTAAAACAATCATTTTTAATTACCAAAATCATACTTTGTATTGGAGGCTGGGGCACAGTAAGTCCAAAATTAAGATTAAAATAGTGGGACACACAATTTTTGTTATAGGAACAACCAAAATATAGAAGACTCCCAATTACTACCTTTAAGATGAACCACATCATGTTTATTAATTAGGTTCAAATATACTACACCAAGATCTTAAAGATTTATGAATTCTATTCTTACTTGCACTCTAAGAGAAATTAAGAAACTACTCAAGATTGCTCTAATTTCAATTTTATCTGTCACGTATCTATTATCTCTCCTATTACCTGTGTCTCATGGTACACCAATCATATTGCTCAATGACCTCTAAACTATCCTCTTATACCTCCTCCTCTACTTCCCAATCTTTGGTGTCATGCTCCTACATATTTTTCCACTCAATGTTTTTGAACAAATCTTTCCCGGTAACTCATTCTTTCTCCGTTAATACACTTCTTCCTAACCTTTAAACATTTTTCCTCGTATTTACTTTTCCATATTTATTTATTTCTCTCTCATTTCTATGTCATGACACAAACTCTATAACTTCCCTGTCTTGAGAAAAGAAGCCAACTACTGAAATTTGTTGATAACTGGTCCTTTACTACACTTACCTCTTCTAAAGTGCTATCTCCCATTTTACCACCACTTTTTCCATGAGCTTTAAGGATTTCCCGAAGTCCAGTGCCTGCACCATGCCGAACCTAAAAACAAACAAGATCCAAATGTCAAAGGTTAAATGCTTCAGAAACTGACCTTAATTTTTCGTCAATATCAATAAGGGATACTAGATTTTTAAGAAATCAGAATAAACTAAAGTGGCTCTTCAAAAAATGTGCTTTTCTTCTGCTATCCAAGAAAAATTACATGTATTAGCTTCACAATTTTGGTTATGTCAAATTTTTCTAAAATCAAGCTAAGAAAATAACTACTCTAAGATCCTTCTGCGATAATTACTTGGCTATGACTTCCCTATCCATTACCTGCATTTAGCATTATCCACAGCAAAAATGAGGACAGAATCATATGTTGTTCCCTACAGCCCCAACATCAATATTTTAGAAATATATATGTTAGAACTAAGTTCCAAAGATACCAGGGTAAATGTGAAGGAAGACAACTCAACTGTCTCATGACTAATGCTTCACTGTCACTCTGTAGCATTTTCCAGCGTCATGTGGAAGGGAGGAAACAGACCACTGACACTGCAGCTACCCACTTATTCAAGACTCAATTTAAGTTAACACTTGAATAACTTTAAACAGATGTACATCAAGGAGCAGAAAGACTGCTAAAAGGTATTCCACAGCAGTGGTTTTTAAATTACCCAGAAGCCAACCAAAGTAGGACAGAATGCTTTGAGACCACAAACTCTCAACTTCAATCAGAGGAACCTCACTTTCATCTCTTTTAACATGTTGGGATCTGATCAAGATTTTCTTTGAAGAAGTATTTCTGAAACTAAAATGCTGGCTTGGAAACTACTGCTCTTAATCAAACTGGGCTCTTAATCAAATCATCCACTTAAAAAGGAAGTTTTTACTATTTGGGAGAGATATTAAGTCTTAATACCACAGCTAAAAAAAATGAAAAGAAATGAATATTTCACTAAAGATATATGACCAAAACAGGTATGAAAGGGGCAAATCAGACTAAAGTTTTCCACTTAGAAGATGAGTGATATGAAGTACCCAGATCAGTGGGAAGAATAGAGAACCCCCCCAAAAAAAAAAAAAAAAAAAAAAAAAGATAAAAAAAATAAATACATTAAAAACAAAAAAAACCAAAAAAAAAAAAAAAAAGATGATGCTTCACATGGTTACCTTCATTAACAACAACAACAACCCAAAAAACAAAAACAGAGCTCAGAGCTGAGAGAAGCTGTAATCTTACCTCCCAGGAAGGATTAAAAAGGTCATTGCAAAGTTCTTCACAAAAGCTTTCTAAAGGCCATTCATTTGTCTGAATAAAAAAAAACCAGAATTACTAATTCAAAAGGTTTGTTTTATGCTAACAACTTAAGTAATTTAATAAAGTGTATTTATTTGGAGGTCTAGTAAGTACAGGTTTTAAATTTTTTAGTAGTTAAAATTTTTACTAATGAAGTAAACATACAATAAAATTTCTCCCAATGGATAATCTACTAACACATTAGTATGAAAAAATTAAAAACAATTTCAAAAGACACTTTAAGTCATTTTAATAGTACCTCTTCAATTAAGGAAGAACTGTCTGGAATATTATCAATCAAAACTTTGGAATCATTTGCAGACTGATTAATAACAACATTTGCTATTTTTCGTCTCTTTTCTTCTGGTTCCCCATCAGTGCTATCATTGCTAAAAAATAAAAGTCACCATTTTAAAAAGTGAATGAAGAATAATGTGAACCACAGTGAATGTAAGAGAATACATCATGTGAATAAATGTTATGCCACATTCTACTTACATAGTTTACTTAAAATCTCATGCATCAAATAAGATTAACTACTTAAAAGTTTTGAGCAAAATATATTCCCCTACTCTCACTGATGAATGTAAAATAGGTTCATGAATTCCAGGATTGCTTTCAAACTGAATCACAAATTTAACAGTCTTTTTTTCTCTCTTTAACCAGCTCTTCTTTTCATTTTAAACTCCCTTGGTCTAACAACCTAAATCTGACCTAGCTTAACTTTTCTAGGCTTTTCTACCCTAGAGGAAACTAATATACTGAGTAGCACACTATACTCCTACTAACTCTTAAAAAACGGAGATAATTGACCAATGAAAAAGATGTCCAGAAAATCTGAAGAAATGTTACTTTATGACTAGAACAAAAATATTGAGACCGGCCTAATAATAAAACATAACAAAAGAGAAGACAAACCACTTTATTCAGTATTAACAGAAAGGACAACTAGCACAGCTGAGTTACATACAGCATTATTTTCTAAAATATCCCCCATATCTTAATAATTAATGTTTTATTTATTTCTGAGAGAGACAGAGAGAGAGACAGCGTGAGCAGGGGAGGGTCAGATTTTTTTTTTTTAATGTTTTATTTATGGCCAACCATTTTTTCTAAAGGTGATGAAAGAGGGGCACCTGGGTGGCTCAGTCTATTAAGTGTCTGACTCTTGGTTTCTGTTCAGGTCATGACCTTGTACTTCATGAGTTTGAGCCCTGCATCAGGCTCTTCAGTTCTTCACTGACAGTACTGAGCTTCCTTGGGATTCTTTCTCTTCCTCTCTCTCTCTGCCCCTCCCCCAATCATGCGGTCTCTGTCTCTCTCAAAATAAATTAACATAAATAAATAGAGAAATAAACAAACAAATAAATAAATAAAAGAAATCTAACCTCCCTCAGTCTCCTTCTCTATTATTCTTCTTCCCTGAATTTTCTCCAACCTAGACACACTGCTTGGTCACCTTACTCTCCTCTTTTTAGAATGTCTTTTCCAAATATTCATAGGACTCATATCCTCAGTCCTTTCAGATCTTTAAAGAAAAGTCACCTCTGTGAATCCCTCCCGGACTATCCTTACCTAAAATTTCAAACTCTCTCCCCCACAACACATTTCACATATTTCTTCCTTGTTTTATCTTTTTCTTGCTTAACTCTTATCATTAACACACATATACATATACTAATGTTACTTATCTTTTTTTATTTAATGTTTATTTCTTTTTGAGAGAGAAACAAAATATGAGTGGGTGTGAGAGAGAGACACACACATAATCTGGAGCAGGCTCCAGGCTCGGAGCTAATCAGCACAGAGCCCAACGTGGGGCTCAAACTCGTGAACTGTGAGATAATGACCTGATTTAAAGTCAGATGCTTAATCAACTGAGCCACCCAGGCGCTCCTACTGATCTTCTTTTAAAAAAAAAAAAATTATGTTTAAGTAATCTCTATATCCAACATGGGGCTTGAATTTACAATCCCAAGATCAAGAGTTGCAAGCTCTACCAACTGAGCCAGCCAGGTACCCCTACTTATTTATCTTCCTCTTTATTTATTTTTCCCTCCAGAATGTAAGCTTCATGAAGGCAGAATTATCTACTTTATTCACCAGTGCATCCTAAGGGCTTAGAACAGTATCTAGTACTCAGAAAGTATTCTGTAATTATCTGCGTAATGAATCATAAACTCTGAAAAATAAAGTCTACTATTTCAAATATTTATCCAAATATTTGGGTAAAAGTGCTTATACAAATAAAGCCAATAGAAACTTATTACATTACTATATATAATCCTAATTAGTTGTTTACTTAAAAAACCCTGTAGTTTAGGGGCGCCTGGGTGGCTTAGTCGGTTAAGCGTCCGACTTTTGCTTAGGTCATGATCTCGCGGTTCGTGGGTTCGAGCCCCGCGTCGGGCTCTGTGCTGACTGCCAGCTCAGAGCCTGGAGCCTGCTTCAGTCTGTAACTCCCTCTCTCTCTGACCCTCCCCTGCTCACGCTGTCTCTCTCTCTCTCTCTCCTAGAAATAAATAAAACATTAAAAAAAAAAAAAACCCTGTAGTTTAATGAAGCTTAATAAAAATTTCATACTGAACTTAACCCCAAGTAAAAATTTATACCAAGTAGATGGTTATTATTTATTCCCCTTTGCACCTAGTTTTTAAATACACACTATAAACATTTACATTTTAGCTTTGTATTTATAAATGGAAAAAACAAAAGGTCCTGTCATCTGCAAAAACCAAACTTTGTAAGTTTTCACATGTTTAATTCATCATTTTCTCAAACATTTCTAGAACACCACAAAAGATTCAGATTTAACAGAGCCAAATGGGGCAGTTTTTTTTTTTAATGTTTTATTTATTTCTGAGAGAGACAGAGAGACAGCGTGAGCAGGGGAGGGTCAGAGAGAGAGGGAGACACAGAATCTGAAACAGGCTCCAGGCTCTAAGCTAGCTGTCAGCACAGGGCCTGACACGGGGCTCGAACCCACGAACCGTGAGATCATGGCCTGAGACGAAGACGGACACTTAACTGACTGAGCCACCCAGGCGTCCCTAAATGGGGCATTTTAATGAATGCCCCATTCGGCTGTTAATTGAAAATGAAAATCTGCATTTTAATTAATGAATATCTGCATTTAACAGACCCCTCAAAGTGCTTCTAAACAAGGTTGTTTCGAACCACTCTTTTAGAATTGGTGTTCCAAACCATATACAGATACCACTTTTATTAATTCATTAAGAAAATCTGGACAGTGATTTTACTCAGAGTTCTTTCCTACAACAAGATTAAGTAAATAAACTTGGATTACTGTTTCCTATGCAGTTTAGCCCCCAGGCTAGAAGATAGATGATGTAATACTGTGACAGTTCTATACTAATCCATATTCTTAACATGTGGCCTTTGGGGTGCCTGGGTAGCTCAGGTGGTTCAACATCCAACTTCGGCTCAGGTCATCTCACAATTCATGGGTTGAAGCCCCATTTCAGGCTCTGAGCTGACAGGTCAGAACCTGGAGCCTGCTTCAGATTCTGTATCTTCCTCTCTGTGCCCCTTCCCCCCTCCAAACATAAACAAACATTTTTAAAAATTAAAAAATTTAAAAAAAAAATTTTTTTTAAATTTTAAAAAATTGTGGCCCTTAGACCATCTCTGACTTCACTCTGCCTACCCTCACCTCTGTCTACTCATCCTAGACACACTGCCTTTCTTTCTGTTTCTTGAATGGTCTATGATTAAGGCATTTACATTTGTTCCCTCTGCCTGGAATGCACTTCCCTTGGAAGATCTTCATCCCCAATTTAAAGGTCATAATTAGTAAGAAAAATAATCTGCATATGTGGATTATTCTGGGGAAGCTATCCTAGTCCCTAGTAATAGTAAATGATCTCTGACAATTGAGCAAGACAATCCAAATAATGCTCCCCAGCTAAAGACAATGTCAGCAAATGTTTTTAAAAATCAAGCAGACACAAACTTAAACTATAAAAAAATCACTGTTTTAAATTAATAAGCAAAAAATAAATCACTACCTCTTCTCATTAGTTTCCACTGCATCCCTGGATCTCTGTTTTGCAAATAACTTGGCCATTCTTTTAGCTTTGTTCTTTTGTCTATTGCTCATTCCTGCTCGAAATTCTGAGTCAATCAATTCAGCTGCCTGGAGAGTCTAAAAGAATAAAAGAATGCTGAGTTTGAAATTTTGAAGTTAAAATAAATGTCCATCATCTTAGCCTCAGAAGAGGACTAAGTCTATAAATTTCACTATATCCAAAGTGACCACAGTTTCACAGCTTCATGCTATTCTGCTGTCTGGCTATTACCATAAGTTCACTCTTTTATTCCTTCTTTCCTATTCTTCCAATTCATCAGGTGCTTGTGTGTTTAACTTTTTTTGTCATAGATGTGGCACAAATGTATGATCATAACCAACAAAGAGGATTTTGAAAAAGTGATACTTCAAAATGACCACAGTAATAAAGATGTGGTGGTACACAGATACAATGGAATATTACTCAGCCATTAAAAAACAAAGAATTAAATCGTGCCATTTGCAACAGCATGGATAGATTTAGAGTATAACACTATGCAAAATAAGTCAGAGAAAGACAAATACCATGTTTTCACTCATATGTGGAATTTAAGAAACAAAAAAAAATAAAGAAAAGAAAAACCAAAAAACAAACTCTTAATCATAAAGAACAAACTGATGGTACCAGAGGGGAGGTGGGTGGGGGCATAGGTGAAACAGGTGAAAAAGATTAAGAGTACACTTACCTTGATGAACTCCAAGTAACATATAGAATTGTTCAATTACCCAAGACTAATAATACTGTAGGTTAACTATACTGGATTCAAAATAAAAACAAAAAAACTGTAATAACACCCTCAAGTTGTAAGAACAAAGAATATTAATAAAGGAAACTAAGAATCATCTGTTGAAAAAAATTATAGCCATAAGTGATCTAGCATCCTATAGTCAACTTAACCGATATTGCTCCTTCCCTCTTAAGCCATCACTATCTATTGTTTTTGCTTACTTTCCCTTTCATGGGAGACATTATAAAGGCTGTGAGATAGAAATGCTTTCAGCTCAAGCCTAAAAATCTTTTCTGCCCTTAACTGATTTAAGATTCAACTAAAATTCACACTTTGACAACCAATCTGGATTAGTGGTATAGATGCCCTGCTATACAGTCTTGGTCCAGGGACCAATGGCACATATATAAGCAGTGATGAACCTATGGCAACAAGTAATATTAAGCAACTCCTCCCAAAGATCCATGACATGTAAGGCCAACCCAACTTGGATCTCACAAACCTCAAACTGGCTGGCTGGATGTTGCCTACATGCAACTAGTCTGTCTATACCCCATCTTCTCTATTATACCTGGCCCGTCTTTTTTCTTACACCATACACAATAATCACACTATTATCACATTACTACATTTTTGTTTTCCTTTATTCTATTTTTATTTTTTATTTACATCTCATGCTTCACTTTGCATCCCATTTCTTTCTGTTTCTTTACGGTTGTCATATTTTCTGCCTCTTTAAACTCTTTTTTCCTCAGGAATGTTCCCCTTTTTTTTTTTTTGGTCTGCAAAAGTTATTTGTCAACACATACTCCCTTAACCCTAAGAAAATAGCTTGCGAATTCTGATGGTTTAGAGAACTAGTATAAAGGCAAAGGAAAAGGGTTTCATGACTGCAAAACAGGAATTCTTAATAAGGACCAGGAAACTCTAAAAAGATATTGCAGGGGCAAGAGGAAAAAATACCAACCCCCTTGAATGGTAATATTTCAGTTGTATGTGAATTTTTCTGAGGAGAGAACCACAGCATTTATTGACTCTTAAACAGTTCGGGACATTAAAAAAGCAAAAGCAGCAGTACGTGAGCATCCAACGGGAATTGGAAGAATAGAGAAAAAGGAGGAATACAGAGCAAAATTACGGTCCATCCATACAACAAAAGAGCATGAAGCTATCAAAAACATATATGATCAATCCGTACATACTGATATATTCAGCTACATGAAATGAGAAGAGGTAAATATAGCTTAAAATACACAAATACTTGTGTCTACACGTCCAAGTAATTCATAAAGGGTTGCATGTGGGGCAGGGACATGCGTCTACATCAATTATTAAAAACTTCTTTTACTTCATATTGTATACCTTTTTACATTGTTTGAAAGTTTTCTTATCATGTCTGTTACTTTCTCAAATAAAAGAATAAATCATAGCTCTAAAGATTCCTAGTTATCATCATACTAGCCCTTACTATCATCTAGTCAAACATTTATTTTTTTCCCCACTAAAGAACAAAGGAAAAAGCAATTGGTCCAACTGGGATCTCTCAATAGCAGTGGCTCCTAAAAGACCCCCACAGATTTCTAACAGTCAGTCCAGAGTTCATAAGGTAGGCAGAACTTGTCTCTTTAGAATCTGTTACCAGAAATCCAGTTCATGATAACTAAATACTAAATTATGGTGAAACAAGCAACAATGAGTAGAATTAAGAACAGCATTTTTTTTCATTCCAATAGCAGGGCAATATGAAGCAAAACCCTTGTATTACTTGCAATCAAACAACCAAAGATTTTACCTACAGGTTGTTTGTTTATAAGGGCTGCTGAGGTTGGGGTATAATCCAAATCTTCATCATTGAAGAGTTCTTCAGTACTCATTCCAATGGCTTCTCCCATATTAAGGCCAAGTTTCTTTTGTAATAGTTTCCGTTGGCGTGCTATCCTCTCTTTAGGATCCACTTCACCTTTAAACAGAAAAGAAATACATTTCCTCCAAATCAGGTAAGAAGTTTTCTAATCAATGAAGATCAAACTTGATTCAAATTTTTAAAAAAAATTTTTTTTTTTTTTTTTAACTATTAAAACACCCCTCTTGGGGGTGCCTGGGTAGATCAGTCAATTAAACATCCAACTCTTGGGGCGCCTGGGTGGCTTAGTCGGTTAAGCGTCCGACTTTCGCTTAGGTCATGATCTCGTGGTTCGTGGGTTCGAGCCCCGCGTCGGGCTCTGTGCTGATGGCCAGCTCAGAGCCTGAAGCCTGTTTCGGTCTGTGTCTCCCTCTCTCTCTGACCCTCCCCTGCTCACGCTGTCTCTCTCTCTCCTAAAAATAAATAAAAATAAAACAAATTAAAAAAAAAAAAAATCCAACTCTTGATTTTGGCTCAGGCCATGATCTCATCGTTTGTGGGATCAAGCCCCATGTCAGGCTCTGCAGTGACAATGCAGAGTCTGCTTGAGATGCTCTCTCTACCTCTTTCTCTGCCCCTCTCTGCTAACGCACACACTTTCTCCCTCTCAAAATAAATACTTAAAAACAAACAAAAACCAGCTCTCCTGACAATAAAACAAACCATACTCACATACTCTGCATACATCATCAACTGTTACCTGGCTATGATTGAAAAATAGTGTTCTAGGGGCATCTGTTTATTATTATTTGAGAGAGAGTGTGTGAATGGGGGAGGGTAGAGAGAGAGGGAGACACAGAATCTGAAGCAGGCTCCAGTCTCTGAGCTGTCAGCACAGAGCTTGATGTGGGGCTCAAACCCATAGACTGCAAGACCATGACCTGAGCTGAAGTCAGACGCTTAATCGACCAACTGAGTCACCTGGGGACCCCATTTGCCTGTTTTAAGATGAACAAGTGAAGACCACTTCATTAACTTGGCTAGGTAGATATGCTTTGAGTAATGATTAATTTTATTAGCAACAAAAACTATTCTCTTTTGGTCTTAGGCAAAAGAGCAAGCTATTTACTTACAGAAATCCATTAAAAACATCAAAGTTTTTTCCCTCTCAAAGCATCAATCCTGAATGGCCAAAACATTATTTTATATCCAGATGGATTCTGTAAGTTTAAACATAATGGAATGATCGCCTACACAAGATTTTTCATTTTTAGTGTTTGCCTCGGTTACCAACATGAGTAGATCCAATTATTTAAAATTTTAAAACACATGATAAAAAAGAAAACTGTCATATAGCCTCTCAAATGTCCAGAACTGTGAAAACAGTATCACAATCTGTACTAATCCTGGCTTTTAAAATCTACTTAATTGGGGGAACCTAGGTGGCTCAGTCAGTTTTAGGCATCTTGATTTTGGCTCTGGACATGATCTCACTGTCTGTGAGTTTGAGCCTTGCACTGCCCTCTGCGCTAAAAGCACAGGGCCTGCTAGGGATTCTCTCTCTCTCCTTCCCTCTCTCCCTCTCTCAAAATAAACAAACTTAAAAAAAAGAAAAGAAATCTATTCAACTGAGGCTCGTTGGTCACACTTTATGATTTCTCTAATACATAATAAAATGCCTGCTCAAATACTAGTATATATCTATTAACAATGCACAGATATAATACACAGTCACTTAAAAGACAGAAAATATTCATATGGTATAGTTTTAGACCCAAATATTTTTGATTATCTTCTCACCCACAGTGCCTCCACCTCCCCAACTGCAAACTTCAATTTACATTTTGTAACATCTATTTTGATTCTGCATGGCTGATAAATAGCATGCCAAATAATATATTAGTCTGAATACACACATTTCAGACTTTCTTCTATAGGACTACTACATACCTGATTTTTCATCTTGTACTTCAAATTCTGCACCGGCAGATCCCAAAAGTGATGCCCCATGCTGTAACAATCTACATATATCAAATCTGTCAAAATTCAATCGATCTGTAGCAGGTGAATCCTCCATAGCACTTTCTGAAGTAGATTCTAAATGAGGTTGAAAAATATTTAATTTGATTATAAAGCCAAAGTGTAGAATGAAAGAAAGTTTACCTGGGGTGGCTGGGTGACATTTTAAGAAAAGCTACTGTGGATTTATTTACGATCAACTCTAATTTACAAATGAACTACGTAGTTGGTGGCTCCCCTTTTACAAACTATCAGAATGTCAGTGGGTATATGTATAGCTGGTTTTTTTTTTTTTTTTTTTTACTACAAAAGCACATTATTTTATGAGGAAACGCATTTCATATTGAAATAGGTATGTTAAATGCCATACTGTCTCCATTTACGGTTTAGTAGTTTGAAAATACCAATGTAATAGCCTGGGTTCATTATAGTGCTAAATTAAGACAAACATATTCACATATTACATTCATACATAATAAGTTAATAAGCATCATTCCTCCCTATACCTAAGGCATATCTATCACACAAAGCAACTATTCATTCAATAGGTATCCTCCTAATATGAGAAAATTTTAATCTCCTGGTAAATTGGAAAAATCATAATTCCATCCAAGGCCTGAAAGTATCTGTAAAATGTTTTGTATTCCTCCCTAAAAAAGGTTATGCCTTTATGAATTTGAAAACCTATTGTAATTGTTCACTGACTTAATAATTTATTTAGCAGGCATTTGCATATAATTCATCTATTAAACTAAAGCATAAATGCTTTAAGTCTTCCAGTGATGATAAGCCACCTTACCATAAATTTTAATGCTGGCATAACCAATTTATTATTTTATAAAAAGAATCTGAGTTCTAATATTGCTACATACCAAAATAAACATGGAAATAAGCTGAAAAGAGAAAGCTCTTTTCTCGAATAAGTTATAACTTCTGGTTATATACTTCATTGGATGAGAAAAGACAAATTAATATAATCATTCAAAATAATAGGTGCCAGATAAAACAAAAGTTTTAGACAAGCTAAAACGTATGAAAAAAGTGAAGTTATCAAAGTGACTTGAAAATGAAATCAGGTTGCACCACATTAAATTCTCAATTAAAATGTACACCTTTACAAACTTTCAAAAGCATACATTCATTTTTAACTACCATTGCAGGCAGCCAGAAAAATAATTTCCACTACAAGATATCTAAAGGACACATAAGAAATTTTTTTTTTTTTTTTTTTTACAAATAGTTTATTGTCAAATTAGTTTCTACATAACACTCAGTGCTCATCCCCAAAGTGCCCTCCTTCATGCCCATCCCCCCCTCCCCCCCACATCCATCAGTCCTCAGTTTTTGTCAGCATTCAAGAGTCTCTCATGGTTTGCCTCTCTCCCTTTCCCCCACCATTTCCGCCCTTCTTCTCCCCCTTGGTCCTCCGTCAAGTTCCTCCTAATCCTCCTATACGTGCAAACATATGGTATTTGTAAAGGACACATAAGAAATTAAACACCATTCCAAATATCCATACACAATTATGCTTAAATTTAAAAAATAATTACACTATTCTCCCTGTAACAAGAAAAAATACTTTCAAATATTTATACTTCATTGATTTCGGGGTTTTTTTTAGGACATAAATTCCTTGAAGGAAGCAATAATCTCTATAAATCAAGCATATGTAAAGTTAATAACTTAAATATACATGAAAACATAGTTTATCTAATTTTTTTTAAGTATGGTGAAAATCACCTTATTCAATGTCATTTCCTGACAACGCTGTACCTGAAAATTAAGCCTTTAAATTAAAATTGCAATTATTAAAATATAAAATGTATAGGATAATTAATTCTACAGTTAGATTTTTGTTGCAAACTACTTTTACCACTTAAACGCACCTTGTTTGGTTCTTGGTGCTGGATTCCACTCAGGTACATTTTTCACTATAGCTTCAACAGCCTGTCCTGCTGCAATCCGGGTATCCCAATTTGTACTCCTTAAATATATCAACACCTTAAAAAAGTAGAAGATAAAATAGTTATTCCAAAAAATATTGTTTGTTCAAGGTAGCCAGAACAGAGAAATACAAATTTACTTGTGATTAACTTATAATTCAGTAGCTCTTAGGCTTTATATATAAATTTATACAAAACACCTTGGAATTATTATCATTTACAAGATTCTTTCATAGGAAATATAACTACACCTGAAAAAAAGGAAACAGGAAGCTTTTATTTAAAAAATACTTAGGTGCATTTAAAAAATAACTTAGCTTTTAACAAACTAAAAAAGTACAATGTGTATTTTCATGAAACCCCATTACTTGTTCCAAAGAGTTAAAAACTAGCATAAAGAATAGGAGTGTCTGGGTGGCTCAGTCAATTAAGCATTTGACACTTGATTTCAGCTCAGGTCATGATCACACTGTTTGTGGGCTGGAGTCCCGTGCTGGGCTCTGCTCTGACAAAGCTTGCTTGGGATTCTCTCTCTCCCTTCCTCTCTGTCCCTCCCGTGCTCATGCTCTCTGCCTCTCTTTCTCAAAGAAAAAAAAAAAAAAAAAAAAAAAACGATTAAGAAAAAAACTAGCAGAGGGGCACCGGGGTGGCTCAGTTGGTTAAGCGTCTGACTTTGGCTCAGGTCATGATCTCGCAGTTTGTGGGTTCGAGCCCTGCGTTGGCTCTGTGCTGACAGCTAGCTCAGAGCCTGGAGCCTGTTTCAGATTCTGTGTCTCCCTCTCTCTCTGACCCTCCTCTGCTCATGCTGTCTGTCTGTCTGTCTCTCTCTCTCAGAAATAAAAGAAAAGAAAAAAGAAAAAAACTAGCAGAAAGAATAAATGAGTTCGGCAAGACTGGAAGATATAAAATCAATATACAAAAATCAATTCTGGGCCACCAGGGTGGCTCAGTTGAGCTTCTGACTCTTGATTTTGGCTCCTCAGGTCATCTCAAACTTCCTACATCAAGCAGAAGGGTGTCAGGATGGCCGAGTGGTCTAGGCACCATACTCAAGGTGCTCACCTTCCCATCAAGCAGGAGTCTGGCTCTGCACTGACAGCTGGAAGCCTGCTTGGGATTGTCTAGCTCCTTATCTTTCTCCCCCTCCCTTCACTAGCGTGTGCATGCATTCTCTCTCTCAAAGTAAGTAAACATTAAAAAAAAAAAATCAATTGGGGGCGCCTGGGTGGCTCAGTCGGTTGAGCATCCGACTTCGACTCAGGTCATGATCTCATGGTTCATGGGTTAGAGCCCCACATCGGGGCTCTCACAAATAAACATTTAAAAAAAATTTTTTTAATGAATTATATGGCGATACACGGTCAATACAATAAACAATTTGAAAATAAAAATTTTTAAATCACTCCCCTCCCCCTTTTTTTTTGAGAGAGAGAGTCTACCCGCATGAACTGGGGAAGGGCAGAGGGAGAAAGAAACTTCACACAGCCCAGAGCCCTGTTGGAGCTCTATCCCACACCAAGAGATCATGAATGACCTGAGCCAAAATCAACAGTTGGTTGTTCAAACGACTGAGCTATCCAGGCCCCTCAATATCTCATTAACAATACCATCAAAAAGTATAAAATACTTAAAAATAAACTTAAAGTGCAAGACTCACATACTGAACACTACAAAAAATTCCAGATATCACTGAAAGAAATTAAAATCTAAATATTACACAGAAAGACACCTCATGTTCAATATTAAAAATATACAGATTTTTAATATTGTTGGGGTGCATGAGTGGCTCAGCTGGTTAAGCATCTGGCTCTTGATTTCGGCTCAGATCATGATCTCATGGTTCATGAATTCAAGCCCCTGATGAAGGTTGACAATGCAGACCCTGCTTGGGATTCTCTTCCTCTCTCTCTGCCCCTACCTGGCTCATGCACACACACTCTCTCAAAAATAAATAAATAAACTTAAAAAAAGAAAAAGATTGAATATTGTTAGGATAGTAATACTCCCTAAATTGATCTACTTATTCAACAACATTCCTATCAAAATCCCAGCTGATGTTTTTGCAGAAATGAGAAAGTTATCCTAAAATTTATATGGAAATGCAAGAGACCCAGAATCACCAAAACAACCCCGGAAAAGAATAACAGAGTTGGTATAATCACACTTCTTGATCTCAAAACTTACTACAAAGTGATAGTAATCAAGACAGTGTGGTACTGGCAAAAGGACAGGTATATAGATCAATGGAAATGAATTGAGAGTATAAAACTAAAACTGTCTATGATCAACTGCCTTTTAAGAAGAGTGCCAAGACAATTCAATGGGGAACAAATAGTTCTTTCCACAAATGGTGCTGAGGCAATAAAATAATGATTGTGAACCCCTACCTTATCCCATACACAAAAATTAACTCAAAATGAGTCATAAGTCTGAAATTAAGAGCTAAAACTATACAATTCTTAGAAGAAAATACAGGGGTAAATCTTTGGCACTTTAGATCAGGTAAGGTTTCTTAGATATGATCCCCAAAGCACAGGAATATGGGGGAGAAAAGGATAAATATGACTTCATCAAAATTAGTAACTTTTGTGCTTCAAAGGATACCTTCAAGAAAGTGAAAAGACAGCCACAGACTGAAAGAACATATTTGCAAATCAAATACCTGGTATAGAGCTTGTAGCCAAAATATATAAAGAACTCTTACAACTCAATATTAAAAGAATATCCCACTTAAAAATGGGCAAAGGATCTGAATAAACAGTTCTCCAAAGATATACAAATGGTCAATAAACACATACTATCATTAGTCACCAGAAAAATGCAAGTCAGAACTATAATGACATCATTTCATACTCACTAGTATGGAAATAATCACAGTCCGTTAATAACAAGCACTGGCAAGGATGTAGAAAACATCAGATCTCTCATAAACTGCTGTCAGGAATGTGAAACAATGCCTCCAGTTTGGAAAACAGTCTGGCAGTTCCTCATAAAGTTAAACGTAGTTACTATATGATCCAGTAATTCTATTTGCGGGTTTATACCCAAGAGAAATGAAAACATACACCCACACAAAAACCTGTACATGAATTTTCATAGCAGCATTCAAAGGCCAAAAGGTAGAAACCACCCCAGATGTCCATCAAATGGACAGGTAAGATGTGGTATATCCATATAATATATTCATATCATAGCCATACAATGGAATATTATTTAACAATAAAAAGGAAGTAATGAGACACACTTCAATATGAAAGAACCTTAAAAATATTAAGTGAAACAAACCAGTCACATTTATATAAAATATCCATAATAGGCAAATCTATCAGCAAAAAGTAGATTAGGGGTTGTCTAGGGCTGGGTATGGGAGGAGTAATAGAGAGTGACTGCCAATGGGCATGAAGTTTCTTTTGGGGGAAATAAAAATATTTTAAAATTAGACTGTGGTCAAGATTGCACATATCTAAAATCACTGAGGGGGGCACCTGGCTAGCTCAGTCAGTGAATCTTGTGACTGTACGTCCTGGGGTTGTAAGTTCGAGCCCTACACTGAGTACAGAGGTTACTTAAAAATCAAATATTTTTTTAAAAAATCTTTAAAAAAATAAAATTATTGAATTGTGAACTTTACATGGGCAAACCGTACGGTGTATAAATTATATTTCAACAAGCAGTTTAAAAAACTAAAACAAAAAGCAGCAGGAAAACTCTGAGGAGAGAAAAAAGAGGACAGGAGTTGAGAAAGTACAAAAGACAAACTTTGCCTCTTTTGGAATTATTTGTTGGCAGCCAACAAACCAGGACCTAAGTCAAGAAGACAATTCACCTGGAAGGCTGGAAACCTTTTCTCAGTTGAGCACAAATTAGTTTTACTCACTGTTTCCAGTTTCAGCTCATTCAGTCCTCAATCTCTTCCCTCGGGAGGAGAAGAAATGGGTATGCCTTTCTATCCCCCTACCTTGCACATGAGTATAATACTATATCATATGTATCCTTCTCCAGGGACACCTGAGTGGCTCAGTCAGTTAAGCATCTTGACTCTTGATTTCCGCCCAATTCATGATCTTGTGGTTTGTGAGATCTAGCCCCACATTGGGCTCTGTGCTAATGGTGCAGTGCCTGCTTGGCATTCTCTCTCTCCCTCTCTCTGCCACTCCCCTGCTTATACACACTTTCTCAAAATAAATATACATTTAAAAAAAAATTTTTTTTAAATGCATCCTTCTCCATTCTGAGAACATGGAGCCTGTGAATGTCAAACCATTGCCTCTTTGTCACATATTGTTTAGAAAGTACTGATAATATCTAAGTGGGAAATATACTGGAAAAGACTGTCACTGTTGGGCCTCATGGTGGGGACTATACAGTACAGATTTGTATATTCAGAAGAGCTTAGAACTACTCATATGAATCAAGAAGGGACAGATGAGAATGAAAGGAACGGGTAAGACTAGCAGGAAGAGAGTTATCTTGGATTTCTAATGTATGGGCTATCATTTTCCTCCTCCACCCAAGCTCCCCAACAGACAAAGCACTCCTGTTTTTACTCTGCATGCTGGAGATTATTAAACATGTGGAATGTATTGCTTACTATCATACAGGCACACTTCTACAAGTCCACAAAGTACAATAAAAATACAGCCATTGCTTAGGGAAAGTATATGGGCTACGATTATGAAAACACTGATCCACCAAAGCAGAAAGCCTCTAGTTTCAAAACCGGTAATAACTAAAAATGTAATGACAACTCACTTCTCATATATTTCAATCATTTCCCATGAGTACTCAATCATCTGAAGACTGACAACTATAACTACTAGCTGTTAAAAACAAGTTAGACCACTAACAAACTAGATTAACAACTTAGTTCATTACCCAACTGGGTCAGATTCAAATTCATGCCACAAGCAAAAGGTTCTATGCTGTCAAATCCCATCGACAATTAAACCTGATGGGGAAAAAAAAAAAAAAAGGCCAAAATATTTTAAATCTTGCGACAAAAAAGAAAGATGAAATTTAAAAAAATATTTGGAGAAATAGTAAGATATTTAATGAAATCTGAAGACCACAACTGTCACTAAAATAAGACAATTTCTATCGTTATATTCCTATCCACAGACAAATTTCTATAACTGCATTATACTAAATGAAAAAAAAAATGGTTCTTACTTTAGATAAAAGATTATTTAGTTCATGGGGATGAAGCTTTACCACTTCTCCAAGTTGCTGTGCAGCAGCTTTTCTTGTAACTGGAGTAGTGCCAGTATCCAGTAAGATAAAAAGACGGTCAAGCCTAAAATAACAAAAAATATAATGATTATTCTGAAATGTGTTTCCTCATAGGTTTAAGTTTTGAGTCAATAAATGTATTGAGCATTTACGAAAGAAGACCTATTCTAGGGCTGCAGGAGAATCTCTACTCTCAAGGAACGTGCAATTGGGGGTAGGGTGATTAGGAAGGCAATTACACAAATAATTAGAATACAGGGTACAATAACATATATGCCAGAAAAGTAGTACAAAGTGCTTTGAGAAGTGGGAACAGAGGGAGCAAATACTATATATCCCCAACTGTGTAATACTGAAAAGGCTTCATAAAAGAAGTGGTATATGAAATGGACCTTCATCACGAAGGTCTTGGTTTAAGAAAGTAATGGGACTAGAGCTCTGTTTTAGGAAGATTCATCTGGCAGCAGTATGAAGCATGAAATGTAATGGAAGAAAACTTTTAGAGAATTTTAGGCTGAAAGTGTAGACCTAAACTACCATCATGACAAGAAGCCTAGAAAGAAGTTGAGATACTGCACAGGTAAAACATACATGCTGTAATAAGAAATGTCAAGGAAATGAAAGTGTTCTCAGATACCGAATCTTAGAAAATTAAGAAGTCACTTTAAAAATGGGAACTAGTGGAGAAAATATTATGCAAAAAGATGACAAGCTTACTAGTGGCAGGGAAAGAATAGCTAGAAGAGACCAAAAAAAATAGTTGGACTAGAGATCTAAAGTTCAGGAAAAATTGAGACTACAAGTTTATAGGTATATGGGGTCATCTGTGCAGAAGTGACAAATATGGCAATAAATAAAATCTCCAAGGAAAGAGTTTCCAAAGGTATACAGCATACTGGCACAAATTCTAGAGTCACAACCCCACAGTTCAAACTCTAGTTCTGCAATTTAACCAATGACTAAAACTTGGAATATCACAATGCCTTATACGTGGAACAGGTGAGAAGTTTAACACTATGTTCTTATGGTTTGGGTATACTGGAAAATCCTAAGGTTTTAGCAAGGAGAAAGGCAAAGTCACAAGTAATTACCACTAGCTGTCCATCTATCATATACAGATCTAGCTCTTCTACCACACTAATCAGGCTCAATAAGGCAAAGTGAATGCCACATGTAATGAAAAGAGCTTCATACTTCATATAATGGAATAAATGGGTACTTTAAAAATATGCAGGATGGCAAAGTTAGATATAACTTTTGATATAACAGTTGATAAACTGTCCATTCCTACACTAGAAATTTAATGAATACATTTTCAAATTTTATCTAATGAAGAAGAGAAAGCAAGTAAGGTCCCAAAGCTAACGGTGAGCATTAAGCATCAATAAACTAGAGTGAAGCTTGTATTTTACTTCTGGGGTTACAGGTATTCTTTCACAAAGAGCTTTAAAAAAAAAAAAAAAAATCACACAGCAAAGCTCTGAAAGTCTTTTATAAGATATGGGGCACCTGGGTGGCTCAGTCAGTTGAGTGTCCAACTTCAGCTCAGGTCATGATCTCACAGTCCATGGGTTCGAGCCCAGTGTAGGGCTCTGTGCTGTCAGCTCAGAGCCTGGAGCCTGCTTCTGATTCTGTGTTTCCCTCTCTGCCCCTCCCCTGCTTGTGCTCTCACTCACGCTCGCTCGCGCGCTCTCTTTCTCTCTCTGCCTCTCAAAAATAAATAAACATTGGGGCGCCTGGGTGGCTTAGTCGGTTGAGCGTTCGACTTTCGACTTTTGCTTAGGTCATGATCTCGCGGTTCGTGGGTTCGAGCCCTGCATCGGGCTCTGTGCTGACTGCCAGCTCAGAGCCTGGAGTCTGTTTCAGAGTCTGTGACTCCTTCTCTCTCTGACCCTCTCCTGCTCACGCTGTCTCTCTCTCTCTCCTAGAAATAAATAAAACATTAAAAAAAATTTTTTTAAATAAATAAATAAATAAACATTAAAAAAAATTTTTAAAGTCTTTTATAAGATAAACCTATAAGAGGCAAATGAAATGGGCTGGATTGTTCTTTTCTTTTCTCTGGTAGTATTTATCAAACTAGCCAGTCACTAATAAGCGCAAAATCATTCTAACTAGTAAGAAATAGAACTAAAATAGATCTTTATCAGTGTAGAACACTAGGGGTACTATGAAAAGTTTTCAACTGCTTCAGAACAAAACAGTAAGAGCTAAGGTTCAAATTTATAGTTAAGGGTATGTAGGTAAGAGAAATTTCAAGAAAAATGTGGAGGTAATAAAAGAGCCAGTGACATACAGAAAAACAGGGAAACAACACAGTTTTTGCTTCCAATATACTGAGAGGAACACAGAGTGATTATAAAGAAATTAATTTTTATAAGACACAAAAATTTACTATATACGCTATGCACAGACACAATACACCAGCTGACACAATTATTCTCCTTATTTTTCAAGGCTATCTCAATTCTTGCCTTTACCCATTCACTCATCAGGTTTTGCTACAGGATTTGGTGAACAGTGACTCAGAAATAGTGAGACAGAAGAATAGGAGGAAAAGAAATTCTGACAGCTGGTGTTATTAAAAAGTTCTAGGACTGTCAGTCCCAAATCCCTTCCCCATAAAATGATTTCCCTCCCCCATCTCATACATAACTCTCAGAATGCCCCTTGAGTTATTTTCATCTTTAAATCAAGTTGTGATATTAACGTTCATGAAAATCATCTCTAAACCTCCAAAATAAACACTTGCATATTGCCATTACCATATGATTTTGTCAATTAAAAGTAATTTGCAAAAAGAAATTTCAAACATCTATGAACTTTCTGTAATTATGAAGACAAAAAAGTCATTTTAAATATTCTATATTAAGGGGTGTCTGGCTAGCTTAGTTGGTAGAGCATGCAACTCTTGATCTCAGGATTGTGAGTTCAAGCCCCATGCTGGGCGTGGAGCCTATCGTGTAAAAAAAAAAAAAAAAACTTCTCTGTATATTATATGGCAGGCAAAATTATCAATAATTAAGTTTTATTACAAAGAATGATTAGTCTTAGGTCAAATTTATGCTACTATAAGTAGACTTATATTTGTATATGCTGCAGGTCTTTTTTATAACAGTATTGGTCTCTTACATGTATACAGTTTGCATAGATTCAAGACTTTCCTGTAGAAAACTGCAGTAAAATGGAAAACAAACTAGACTGAAAGTTAGGGACCTTTAGAAATCCTACTTTTGTCACATGTTGGAGGACTTAGGAAAGTTTATTTCACTTAACCTCTTATTTTGGAGGGTAAAACTAGCTAATTTAGGCATATTTTATAGTTTCACATCACTGTGGTTTTTTTCCCTTTTTTTCCTCCTCTGTAACATAGTATTTGTAATGTATCTGACATATCTGATGCCAAGTTCCTTACACTGAACCTCTGGAACAACTTCAACTACTTCATTAATTGCTTTCCATCATGGAGATTCTGCTTTTAATGACCAAAAGCAAAGCTGGCTGCAAAATGAACACTGTAAGGAAGTCACAAAGCTACCCTGTTTATAAATCCACATGTATAAAGTTAAAAGAAAAGGGACAGTTTGCAACATTTTTCCCAATCATTTCCACTTTCCTCAAGCCATTACCATTCCTCATTCCTTAAAAAGGAATGGACTACTCCACTGAATAGATATCTAGGCTTTGAAACACAAACTATCTCAAGTTTTCTCCTCGCTACCTCTAAAGATTGCTCTTTACACTCATTCTCTCCCTTTCAAATGGAAAGACAGTCCTCACTTCTCTTCAAGGCTTACTGTCCCACTGTTTCCTTGATACCATCCCCTTCTAGCTTCATTAAATCATCCTTTCTCTAATACCTTAAATCCCTGCCTTATTAATCCATTCCCTTCTCTCTTTAAATATGCAAAACTGTGGGGGCACCTGGGTAGCTCAGTTGGTTAAGCAGCTGACTTCGGCTCAGGTCAAGATCTCACGGTTTTTGAGTTTGAGCCCCACATCAGGCTCTGTGCTGACAACTCAGAGCTTGGAGCCTGTTTCAGATTCTGTGTCTCCTCTGTCTGTCCCTTCCCTATTCATGCTCTGTCTGGCTCTCAAAAATAAATAAAATATAAAAAATAAACAAATATGCAAAAGCATGTCTCTAAAGAGAAAAAAACTGCTTGCTCATCTTCTAGTATACTTTTTCTTTTTTCCTGCCAAGCATCATGAACAAGTGTTTAAAATCACTTCTTTTAGGGATGCTGGGTGGCTCAGTCAGTTAAGCATTTGGCTCTTGATTTTGGCTCAGGTCATGATTTCACGGTTGGTGAGATCAAAGCCCCACTTCAGGCTCTGCACTGACAGCATGGAACCTGCTTGGGACTCTCTCTCTGCCCTCCCCTGCTTGCGCGTGTGCACACGTGTGTGCTCAAAATCAGTAAATAAAACATTTTAAGAAATCACTTCTTTCCTCACTATACACAATTTAATCCTTATCAGTCAAGTTTCTGTTCTTCTCTTCTACTGTAATAGCACACCTGATGGGTCACCAATGAACCTGTAAGCTCTAAATCCAATTTTTTTAAGTCCAATATTCTTGACTTTTCTAGAACATCTGACATCAGTAAGTACCCCATTTTTAAGGTATTTTTCTTCCTAAATTTTCACAACTTTATATTAACCTGTTCCTACCTGAATTCTCAATTTTTCCCCTGGTTTCCATAACTCTTACCGTACCGCTCTCCCATATCCAATCTTTGGCTCCTCACCTCACCAGTTTCTCCCTTAGGAAACTAGGTTATTTGTTTAAACTATAACAAGGTACAAATAATCCCCAAATCTAGTCCATCTAGGAGCTCTAGTGCCACACTTCCAACTGCCTGGTGGGCATAACCCCACAGTAACATGATCTTATTGCTAGATTTACCTCCTAAAGTACTTTGATCAAATTACTACCTTACCCTAATGAACTGTCAATGGCTCACCTTTACCTATCAGATAGTAATCAAAATCAAAAAAGTATCTCCCGACATGGGCATTTTTGGTTTCCACAGTTTTGTCTATGTTGTTTCCTCCATTCGGAATGTCTTTTCTTGGTTCAGTTCTTGAGCAATCTACCATCCATCAAGATTTAAAATCCTTTATCCTTTTGAAACCATTTGAGGCTACTGTATTACAGAGGTGAACTCTTCTTCTGAAATCTACACGAATTCTCATCTTGAGTACCCATTTTGATATTTATTATGCTTTGATTTATGGCACCTCTTACATTTTCACATGATGTTTTACACTCCTTAGGCTTCACCTCCTTCAGTGATTCTTTTTATCCCTCACAATCCTCTGCATATTATTTCTGTAATGTTTTTGCTTAGTATTCAAATATTTGTTTAGTTGGGACTTACTAAAATTAAAATTATAAAGAAAAAGACAAGTTTCTTGGGGCCAAGTTTAGGTGCCATTTTTAAGCAAAAAAAGCGTGTGCTAAAAAAAAAGCGGGGGGGCTATACTAGAATTTTTTGCTTCCTTTGAGAAACACCCTTAATCTGTAATACCTATACTCTGTGAAAAACAAGTTATAAAAATAACAGAACTGATGCTAAGGGAATGTTTCAGTATGTGATGAGATCAGGACAGGAGTACTTCTGCATTCTGAAAATCAAAGCAGTTATGCCTGCTTCAAAACAGCAAGCTGAAAAAGACGATGAAATAGGTACTGTATTCCTTCAATGATCTCCACACTCTCTACCTTTCCTTTACTTCCCTGCTACCCAGCTTCATTAGAACCACATTCCTGCCCAAAGACCTTCAACTCCTCTCTAACTAATGCTGATCCTGCCTCAAAACCACACAGTTCCTCTAGATTCTCCTTTCTGCAAAGCCTTTTACCCCAATGCCATGCCATGTAACCTCTGCTCTTCCAGCAGCCAAAAGTCCAGAGAGTAGTAGATTAGCTCACTCTCTCATTTAATCCAGGCCTATTTATTCTCACATCTTCCACCTCGGTGGCAGCCAACCTTGCCTCCCTGAATTAGAGGAATGGGGATAAAAGAATGCTTCCTTGGGTTTTTTGTTTTTGGAGTTCTCCTTTCCTCTATCCAAATCAGCAGAATAACACCACACAAAAGGAAGAACAAAGGGATGAGCAGACCACAATCTGAAAAGAGCGAAGTCTAACCTGTTACCCCAGGGTAGCCAGCTATGAGGTGAGCAGGGTAAGCATCAAGGTCAGGACCCAATGGAAAAGGCTGGTATAGTGAACTGGTAGGGGAAGGGAAAGGGGCATGAGACAGGGTCAGTACTATTTTGGGGGCAGATAGGGCCCTGGGTGAGGGAGAGATGTGATGGAAGGTAGGTGATCAGAAGAGAAAGGAAGTTAAAAGAAGCACTAACTGAGGAAACACAGTATTTACCACAATATTCTTTTTTTCAGAAAGAGAGAGAGAGGGTGTGAGCAAGAGTGCACTCAGGTGCAGGCAGAGAGAGAGAGGTGGGGGAAGGTGGGAGGGAGGGAGAAGTGGGGCTCCTGTTCACCAGACTCAAACTCACAAACTGTGAGATCATGGCCTAAGCCGAAGTCGATGCTTAACCAACTGAACACCCAGAAGCCCCACAATATTTCTTTTGGCTAAACCTCCTCTTGCAGAATAGCTAGTAGGGAAAAAAATGCCATTCTTCATTCTTTGAAGGATAGACAGATGGAAGAGAAAGAGGTAATAGATGTCAAGCTGTATGAAAGGTACCAAAGACTGGAAGAATAAATAAAACATAAGGCAATTATATTTGACAATACCTGCTGGTTATGAATTTACTGATAAGAAAGCTGGCCCATTTTCAATTTGGATTTTAATTCAGAGAGAATTATACATGACATGATTCATGTTTTGTTTACCAACTTATGACTGCAGGCAACTGCTCTAAGACTGCCTAGAAAACAGTAAAGAGTACATGGAAGTTTGTAGAGGTTATGCAGGCAGCTGCAACCTAACCCCTCTTCACTTCACTGTTTACATTACGATAATTCATGAAGTAAAAATATAAAAAGATATGAAAAAAATCATAGGCATTTTGAACCATGTCCTAGGTTACTACTTTATCATTAATAAACAAGTATATGTTGGGGTGCCTGGGTGGCTCAGTTGGTTAAATCTGTGAGTTTGACCCCCAAGCAGACTCCAGACTGACAACTCAGAGCCTGGAGCCTGCTTCAGATTCTGTTGTGTCTCTCTCTCTCTCTGACCCTCCACTACTTGCTCTCTGTCTCTTTCTCACACAAATAAACAATTTTTTTTTAAATTTTTAATAAATAAACAAGTATACGTTGTGTTTCCAACTCCTCGGTCATTTGAGGATTAAAGGGAAAAAAAAGTATGGGGGCACCTGGTTGTTCAGTCAGTAGAGGGTAGGGCATGCAACTCTTTTTTTTCTTCTCAATTCCAGAGGCTTTATTAAATGATTATGTCTTCATTATGTCTATTTGTTTGTTTCCTTAAGGGCATGACATTGAGCCCAACTCAATCTTTTTTAAAATTGTTTTTTGTTGCTGTTTTTTAATTTAAATCCAAGTTAGTTAACATGTAGTGTAATAATGATTTCCGGATTTGTAGAATTTCGTGATTCATCACTTACATATAACACCCAGTAAAGCATACAACTCTTGATCTCAGCATTGTGAGTTGCAACCCCACAGTGGAGGTAGAGACTACTTAAAAAAAAAGGGGGGGGGGGCAGTGACCTTCCACTGCCATGGCCAGGCGGGGGGGCTGCTTTCCGCCGTTTGGGTGCCTTGTCTGGAGCCACGGCCTTAAGCTTGGCCACCTACAGGGCACACAGCGCCCAGTTTCTGGATCCCTGTGGGAAGGAGCTCTTCAACAAGGCCAACAAACACCACTTCTTTCATGGCTTGGCTCTTTTAGGGGTGCCCCACTGCAGAAAGCCTCTCTGGGCTGGGCTAGCCTCTGGAACCACCTTATTCTGCACAAGCTTTTACTACCAGGCTCTAAGTGGAGACCCCAATGTCTAGGCTTTGGTCCCTATGGGAGGGAGCCTCTTAATCTTGGGCTGGCTTGCCTTGGCCCCTTGAGCTTCATTGTCTTTGATTGCTTGGTACTTAACTTCGAGAGTTGGAGCAGGGAGGGGATTAAAAGAGAAAGGCAAAAAAAAAAAAAAAAAAAAAAAAAAAAGGTGGGAGGGTATAAAAATAAGTTTTTAAAAAAAATTTTTAATGTTTTATTTATTTCTAAGAGAGAGAGAGAACATGAGCAAGGGAGGGTCAGACAGAGAGGAAGACACAGAATCTGAAGCAGGCTCCAGGCTCTGAGTTAGCTGTCAGCACAGAGCCTGACAAGGGGCTCAAACCCACGAACCATGAGATCATGACCTAAGCCAAAGTCGGCCACTTAACTGACGGAGCCACCCAGGAGCCCCTAAAAATAACTTCTTAAATCTACTTCCAACCTCAATGTTCTCAGAATTTAAATTTAATATCTTTAAAAAACAGTATAAGGTCAACTAGGAGAATACTTCACCTTAACTAAGAGAATAATCAGTCAGGTTTGTCCATTTTGTTACGCATTTTTACACTTAACAAAAGTGCAGTAAAATTTAAAACAAACTATTTGAATTTTTTACTTTTCTGTGTGACTTAGAGAATAAGTAGATATCTTAATATGAACAGTGTATTATAAAGTCTCACATTATTATTAAACAAGAAAGTTATGGTTAAGAGAAACAACTTCCAAGAAATTCTCTAGACTGCTGTTTTTAAATATATACCTTCTAGATCATATTGTGGATAATTTGAAACCATTTTAATGGTATATTCTTTAAAACAAGAAAAATTAGTTTAAGATACCACAGAGAAAACTGAGAATCAACATGAAGATGTGAAACCAAACCAAAGCCAGGTGCAAGGCCAGGTGCATGCCAGAATAAACTGCATTCCCTCACTACCACGCTAGAATATAAATTCCTTAAGTGAGGATTCCATTTTTGTTCTCTGCTGTATCTCTAACACCTAGAACATAGAAAGCATTCCATAAATACTCATTATGTAAATGTTGAAAAAGTACAACCAAACGGAGTTATTTTCTTTAGGATATTTTTTTCTAACGTCCATTCTTGATCCATCCATCAAGCTACAGTCTTTTACAAGACTTTAACTTAAAGATAAAATCTAGGTTCTTCAGAAGAAATATGTTCTTTTAAAAGTTCATACAAAATTGTGCACTTTAATGGCTAACACAGTGAATTTTACATTATGTGTATTTTATCACAATTTTTTTAATTTTTTTTTTATTTATTTCTAAGAGAGAGAGAGAGACAGAGCAGGGGAGGGTCAGACAGAAAGGGAGTCAGACTGAAACAGGCTTCAGGCTCTGAGCTGGCTGTCAGCACAGAGCCCGACGCGGGGCTCGAACCCACGAACCGCGAGATCATGACCTAAGCGAAAGTCGGACACTCAACCGACTAAGCCACCCAGGCGCCCCTATTTTATCACAATTTAACAACAAAACCCTTTGTATATAAGTACTTTTGAGGAATAAACCAAAGAAACCATACAGATTGAAATGTAAATGCTTCTATATACCTGTTCTGCCTCTACTTGCTTTTTTGTCCCTAACTTCTTTATCAAAGTATGAAATATTTGACATACTACAATTTACAATAGTTCCTTCTGTCAATCCTACAATGAACTGAAACTAGCAGTAATGGAGGAAGAGGACTAGCAAATACAAGAAACCTGTGCTGTCCTAGAAATCATGAATGTCATTTTAGCTTCTTCTCTATCAGTAGGAAGGATCCTCTGGAATTTCCCCCACATTAAGAAACTTCTGGGGCGGCTGGGTGGCTCAGTCGGTTAAGTGTCCGACTTCAGCTCAGGTCATGATGGCACAGTTCATGGGTTCAAGCCCCACGTCAGGCTCTGTGCTGAAGCTCAGACTATTATTTTTTAAAAAAGCTAAGAAACTTCCTTTTATTTGGCGGAACAGGACTGTTGAAACATTTCTCTGAAGTGTCACCTACAGAGAGAATTAACAAAACTGAGCAAAATTCTGATCAAATGTAGTAATTTGTTTCTTTCCTAAGAGGGTATGATCCCTTTTTTCCAGAAACTTTTCTAGATAGTACACCATTTTCAAATGCAAAAATTTGTCACTTGAGATACAAATAATGCAGATTCTAATAATGCAGGCAAATCATAATTACTGTCTAGACATTTTAGACATGACCTTTATAGCTTAGATTACTAAGGCAAAATTCTCTAAATTATATTTTTAAACTTATATGACCAAGGGAGAACTATATTCATATTAGCTAGTCAAAGTACAATAGCTCAACCAACTGTGGCATAAACTGCCAAAGGTATGGTAAACAATCTTTAAAAAAAAATACTGTAGTAACCCGTGGAACTTAACACTCACAGATTCACCATTTTCGGTAATGAACAGAAGTCTTAACAATTCCTCTAAGGTTGCCTTTACTGTTGATGGCCCAACCAAGTGATAAATGTTACTGGGAGAAAGGTTCACAAGACAAAACAGCAGCATTCAAAAATTTAACAATTATTATTTCAGCTGTTTGAAAGCAACACTGAAAGCTGTGATGTATGTTAATGTCTTTTTGCTGAGGTTGGTTTTGTGGGAACAAGTAGCTCATGAATGAGCTTAGCTGACGTTCCAGTATTCACATCTTAAGGGCAACATTGTTCTCAACTCCTACATTAAGAGTCTAAAGGAAGGGATGCCTGACTGGCTGAGCTGGAAGAGCATGCAACTCTTGACCTTGGGGTGTCAGAGTCATGAGTTCAAGCCCCAAGATGGGTATAGAGATTACTTAAATAAAAACTTTTAAGAAGTCTAAAAGAGTCATACATTTTTCAGTAATACTTCACTGCATTTTACAGAAAACTTCCAATACTACCATTGTATTTCCATTTTTAGAGTCTCAAAGCTGTTTATAAGACTTAACTCTCCCACAAATCAAGAGTTGACCATGTATTTGAAAATTTTGCCACAGTCTTACAATTTAGAGTACAGTAAAACGAAGACTCTATAAAACTATAAGTCGGGTCTAAAAAAAGTGATCACACAGGGTACAAGTATGATTGTATTATATCGAATTTGCATTATAAAAGGCCGCACTATCACAGATTTGCACTATATTATTAAACTTTTAAAAACAGTTCTGATACCATTATGTTTCTAAAATTATAATCCTGACCGGATATTCAAGGCTATAGTGAAAGTTTGTCTTCCTGGGGGAAAACTATAGCTAAACTACAAGGACTCAGTGAAAACACTGGAAATAATCTACTACAAACATAAACCATGGTAAAATCATGACAGCTATTAAAACAAGAAACAAAATCACTCATTCATTTAAAAAAAAAATGCATAGGGCACTTACTAGGAGCCAGGCACTCTGCTGGGAAAAAAAAGATCAGACATATTCCCTTCTCTCCAGAGGGCATATAAATCCAAGCAGGGAGGAGAATAATTAAACAACTACAGAAGATGATATTATGACTGACAGAAGCACACATTGGTGCAAGTAAATCAGATTAACTAAAACCAAAGAAAGCTTCCCAAAGTGACATATAAGTTTACACCCAAAATCTAAGGTTAGCCAGACTTGGGGTGGGAGGCTGGGAGGGTAGGAAAGAAATGTTCCAGAAAGAAAAGAACGGGAGGTGAGAACACAGATTCAAAATGAAAACGAGAGAAGAGGAGAGAGACACAAGAGATGCAGAGAACCTGATAGAAGGTAAAGCTAAAAAGGTGAAGTAGGAACCAGATTACAAAGAATCTATTTTGTACTTCATGCTAAGGCAAAAGAAGGCAACTCAAAGGTTTTAAGCAGAAAAATGACCACATTAAATTTGCATATTAGCAATAATATAGCTGAAGTGAAGAATAAATTAGAGGGGCGCCTGGGTAGCTCAACTGGTTAAGCTTTGACTTTGATTAAGGTCATGATCTCATGGTTCATGAAATCCAGCCCCACACCAGGTTCTGCACTGACAGCTTGGAGGCTGCTTGGGATTCACTCCCTCGCTCTCTCTCAAAAGTAAATAAATATATTTAAAAAGAAAAAAGGGAATAAATTAGAAATGCCATAGTTGGCAGGAAGAGCAAGTGGCTGCCGTCACAGGTGTTTTGGATTAAATATGATGGTGGTACAGAGCAGGATTGTGGCAACTGGTATGGAAAGAAAGAAGACTGGCCAGAGAAAGATTAGAAAGCTAGATTAACAGGACTGGATTTGGGGACTGATGGAATGGGGGGAGGAAGAGAGAGGGAGAAATCGTTTATCATTACCAGATTCCTGAACCTGGCAATTAGACGGAATGATGGTACCAACTAATCATTTCCCTTCTGTTGGAAATATCTACAAGGCCTTAAAAATATTAGAGTCTAGGGGCGCCTGGGTGGCTCAGTTGGTTAAGCGTCCGACTTCGGCTCAGGTCATGATCTCACGGTTCGTGGGTTTGAGCCCCGCATCGGGCTCTGTGCTGACAGCTAGCTCAGAGCCTGGAGCCTGCTTCGGATTCTGTGTCTCCCTCTCTCTCTGACCCTCCCCTGTTCATGTGTGCACTCGCTCGCTCTCTCGCTCTCTCTCTGAAATAAAATATTTTAAAAAATCTTAAATATTACAGTCCAAAAAAATACTTTAGATTTGATTCTGGCAAATAGGATTTCTATCTCGTGAGCTATCTTCCACCTATTCTGTATAAAATGTTAAATAAATCTGTATTCTGCAAGCACACACCAACAGGGAAAAAAAGAAATTTCATTAGTAAAGAAACATGCTTAGTGCACAGAGAAGGCCAGAGTGAAGTTAAAGTTTGCTATTTAAAGTGAATCTGCAGGGGCGCCTGGGTGGCTTAGTCGGTTAAGCGTCCGACTTTCGCTTAGGTCATGATCTCGCGGTTCGTGGGTTCGGGCCCCGCGTCGGGCTCTGTGCTGACTGCCAGCTCAGAGCCTGGAGCCTGTTTCAGTCTGTGACTCCCTCTCTGTCTGACCCTCCCCTGCTCACGCTGTCTCTTTCTCTCTCTCCTAGAAATAAATAAAACATTTAAAAAAAAAAAAAAAGTGAATCTGCAAATAAAAAAAGAACTAATAGTATCCCGAAAACACGGAAGGTGTCTCAAAAGTTTCTTCCTTGAATGATATTACCAAAATATACACAGGAGTAGCTTTTACATAAAACTAGGACAGGCTTTTTTTTTTTTTTTAAGTAGAATTTAACAGAATTTTGGTAAAGAATCTAAATTAAAAAAAGAGCACCATTCTTTTGAAATCCAAGATCAAGAACAAAGGACAGCAGCTTTCAAAACCCACTCATTCAATCTGAAAGGCAAGTGCTCTAAACTTCTGTAAATAGATTAGCACAGGCCAAGCAGATCGGTCTCTTTTTAAATACTTTCATTTTGTCTCTATAAAACTATATCCAATACTGTGAAGACGTATTCTGCTCTAAGAGTAATTTCAAGAGCTACTCATTCTCTTAAACATTGTATCACCTGATAAACAAAACTCATACCAAGTAGACGTATCTATATATTTATAATGTATATATTTACATGGAGGTAACAAACTAGAAAATACACCTTCCAGTACTTGCAAAAATTTTAAATGCCATTTTATTCTTTCAAGGCAATTTTATATATCACAAAATAAGAATTTCCTCACCTCGAATGGATTCAACTAATCTACGAAATAAAAATTAGATGCTCCGTACTACGAGACCCTAGCAACTCCCTTAAACCAACTCCCATGGACTTCTCCCACACACGATTTCATCAGTTATCGGGGGAGCCTGTGAGGGATGGGTTATTCTCTTCACTCACAAAACAGACAGAGCTTGAGCACCTAGGCTGTCAAGGCATGTGCTCAATTAACTGTGGAAAAAATGAATGAAAACTACCTGTTTTCTGAACTATCCTTGCTTCCTTTGGCCTAAGTGGTAGAAAGACGCAGTTCTCACGAAAACTTTATCAACTCTAGTGAACGTGGTGATTCCTGACTACCACTACAGGGACTATCCCCTACTTACACTTCCAAAACCAAACCTTTAACAAAGAGTTTTCCCACCTTCTATATTGAAGGAGACGATTTTCCTCCCATAGCCTTATATCTTATGGCATTTCCGTAGTTTTCATAGTCTTTCCTGTTGATAGGCAACATTATTTTAAAATAAGTGAAGGTCTGTGATAACTTTCACCCCTTAGTAAGAAAGACGGTGCTAACAGAACTTGCCAAAGATCACTTACGACTGAAGGTCTGCTGTTAAACAAAAGAATTCTACTGTAAAAAAAAAAAAAAAAAAAAAAGTCTTCAGGAAAGAACACATCCCTAAAGCCATAAATAATTTCTAACATAATCAGAAGTTCATTTAGACAACAGTAATTCAAATCTCCTAGACCTCGACAGTTATTACCAAGTTTTCCCATGAAATGGAGGCTAGGCGTCTGCCTTAGAACACTGAGAGGTAACTGGCTCTAGAACTGAAAGAGGGAAGAGAAACCAGAGAAGAGAAGCATGGTGAGGAAAGGCAAACACTAGCTCTAACGTGGCACGGGGTCTATTCAACAACAAAAAAGACATTTTGAACCGATTTACGAGGAGTAACTCGAGCCCAAACCCTCGCCCACGGAGGGGCGAACTCCGAAGTCTGTGGAAGAAGGCGCCGGAGCCCAGTGACAATGGGAACCGACCCTGTCTGAGCGGGGGCACTGAGAGAAGACCGTGCCTCCCCTGGGCCACCTTCCCGTCCGCTCGTCAGCGGCGAGACCCACCTGGAGACCGCCATGGCCGGGCGCCGGCGGTTCGGAGCTCCCCGCGAGCTACGCGCCGCGCCGCCGAAGCGCTAGTTTCCAGAGAGCAGAGCGGCGCAGGCCCAGGCCGCGGTCAGAGGGGAGCGGCCGGTGCGGCGCGGGGTGTCCAACCGCGGGCCCTCAAGCATCTGCCCCGCCGCCTGCCCGAACTCGTCCCCACTGCGGCCGGGGAGCAAGGGTCTGAGGCGGCGGCGCAGGCGGCAGTCCTCCGACCCGCACGACTTCAAACCAGGGGCCCCCAGCCCCGCTCTTTGCTGACGCAGGCGTCGGCACGCCGGACTGAGCGTCAGCGCGCCGGAAGTGACGTCAGCTCACCGCCAGGGCCTCTGCTTCGCGGGTGAGGCCGAAGAGTGTGAGCACTTTCTGCTGGGTGGCGTGCGCCTACGATAAAATGTTCGTGGTCATCTGTTTGTCGTTAACAGGCAGGAAAGATAAATAAGGGTCCCCTTATTTCCTAGAGAAGGGGAAAACGGCGATTAGATAAGGTTCTGGTTCAAAAACTTGGGTTTCTAATTCGTTACTGCCCTGACCCTCATCCCAGCACACTGCTAGAGAAAGCAGGATCCTAACGACGTTAGGATGCTCTACTTCAGGTGGCGATGCCAGTGGCAGGGGTGAAAGCAATAAAGATCTGCCATGGCACTTAGGACACGACTCCAGTGTTTGCCATATTTGCCACAAGTTCTGCATAGCTATTGTAGGGAAGGGCTTCCGCCAACCATTTTGCCAGACCAAGTTTGATTTCTTACGTGTTTATGTTGTAGGTTTCACCAGAGGTGAAAATTCCCAGACCCCCCTTTTTTTTTCTAACAGGGTTATTCAGTCGCTTAATTCGTTTTGATTTTAAACATTCTTTTGTCACTTAGTGCAGGTCCTTACCACCTTAAACTTGATTTTTATGATAGTGGTAAAAGTATTTCTCCAGCTTCTTCAGTCGAGCCCATCTTAGAGGCCACAAACAGATAAGTATTTAAAAACACTGCTTTTGGGGCGCCAGGGTGGCTCAGTCGGTTAAGCGTCCGACTTTGGCTCAGGCCATGATCTCATGGTTTGTGGGTTTGAGCCCCGCGTCGGGCTCTGTGCTGACAGCTAGCTCCGAGCCTAGAGCCTGTTTCAAATTCTGTATCTCTCTCTCTGACCCTCCCCTGTTCATGCTTTCTCTCTCTCTCTCTCTCCCTCTGACAGAAATAAACAAAACATTTAAAATTTTTTTTAAATAAAAACACTGCTTTATCATGTCACTCTGCATATAAAACTTGTCCATTGGCTTCTCTTTACCTGAAGAGTCTATGTAAAATGAAGCTAGTGTAGAAGGTTATGGAAATAAAATGAGGTCATGTATCTGGGAGAGCTCACAAGAAATTTGTTGTAAACCACAAATTAGTAAATTAAGGGAAATGAAACTAACTTAAGTACCTGCTATGAAGTAGGCATTTGGCATGCATTATTTCATATAATTCCTAGGCCAATCCTGTTAAGTAAGTTTTAATCTTCAATTTAGAGGTGAGGAAACTAGAAAGTTTAAATAATTTGCCCAAGATCTAAGCTAGTAATATTTACTGTTCATTAATTCAACAAATATTTATTTGGCACCTGCTGTGTGTCACACACTTCACTCAGCACTGTTTGTACTGTTAGATAAAATCTGATTAAGCTGATGTTCAAGTATCTTCACATTTCCTAGTCTTTTCACACCCACCTTCTCTATGTAGTTCCCACCACTGAAAATAACAAGGTACCTATTTAACTGATTATGTACTACATTCATTTATTCAGCTGAAATTAAGTACCTACCACTTACCTCTCCTAGAGATTGGAGCTTCAAAAGGAACCAAAACAGACAGGGTGCCCACTGTGGTTGAACTTATACCCTAATGGAAAAAAAAAGAGTAAACAGATAAATAATAAAACATGTTTGTATCCGTGTAAAATAGAATGATGAGATAAATTGGGTGATTAGACTCTAGACTGGGTAATTAGGGAAAAAACCAAGGAGGCACTTAACCTGGCAGGTGGGAGACACCTGTGTGAATATCTGGGGAGTCTTTCAGGTAGAGGCTACACCTAGTGTAAAAGCCAAAGAGAAATCTGTGTGGGAGACCTACTGGGAGAGATAGAAAGGGGCCGTTGTAAGGAATTTGGATTTTACTCTAGATGGGGTAGAAAGTTATAGGAGAGTTTTAACATGTGAATAAAATTATCTGATACACATTTTTAAAATATTACTCTTTAATATCCAAGTAGTGAGTAGACATATAGTTCTAAATGACATTTAGAAGAGAGGAAATGACTAATATCATGGCTTTGTAAGGGATGGTGTAATAAATATATTGATGTCAGACTGACTTGATCTTATTTTTTTTTAACATTTTTTTTAATTTATTTCTAGGAGAGAGAGAGAGAGAGAGACAGCGTGAGCAGGGGAGGGTCAGAGAGAGAGGGAGACACAGACTCTGAAACAGGCTCCAGGCTCTGAGCTGGCAGTCAGCACAGAGCCCGACGCAGGGCTCGAACCCACAAACTGAGAGATCATGACCTAAGCGAAAGTTGGACGCTTAACTGACTAAGCCACCCAGGCGCCCCGGGACTGACTTGATTTTACATCTTTCTTCACCACACTTAACAGCTGTGTGTCCAGGGGAGTTGCATAACCTTTCTAGGCTTCAATTCTTTCATCTGTGAAATGGGGATAATAATAGAACCTCATAGGTGGTAGTGAGGATTAAATGAGATAATGAATAAAATGCATTTACCCAAGTGACTGCCACAGTAAGCACACAAAAATATTAACAACATCAATTATTCTTTTTGTTAACTATGTGACCTTGAGCAAGAGACTTAACTTCTGTATCTCAATGTCCTCATCTGTAACATGGGAATGATCATTATACTGATCCACAACACATGTCTCAAATCCATGACACATGGTTTTCTGAATTTAAAGGTTTTTTTAAGATTTAGATTTAGATTTCAGGTTCTGATTGGATTGAGTAATCCAATGCATATACCTTGTATTATGTCACAACCCAAAAGCTCAAAGGGCAGCACCCTATAATCAAATACATTTATAATCTGCAGCAAAATGTATAAATAACCATACTAACAGGAATAAATCAAAGACTGTAAATAGCTCTACGCCAGGTCAGGTCAGGTTCTGCTGCCAAATGAATTTTTTAAAGTATGGTTTTTAGATCCTTTTCAGTTTCAGAATTGTAAATAATGGATTATGAATCTATACTCTCTAAAGTTATGGTAAGGATTAAATAAGTGCTACATGATACACTTTAAAAATACCAAGTGCTAAATCAATATTAGCTATTATTTTTTACCACCAGAAAGGTGGTTTCAAAAATCAATGGAAAAAGAACAAACTATTGAACAAAGAATGTTGGAAAATTGGCTCTTCATGTGCAGGGAGAAATCAAATCCCTGCTTCATACCATATCCCAAGAGAAATCTCAGATGGATTAAAGTTCTAAAAGTGAAAAAGCTTTTCTACTAAAAGTAGAAAAAGTTCTATTCCAGGAGTGTCTGGCTGGCTCAGTCAGTAGAGCATGTGACTCTTGATCTTGGGGTTGTAAGTTCAAGCCCCAGGTTGTGTGTAGAGCTTACTTTAATAAAATAAAATAAGGGTGCCTGGGTTGTTCAGTCAGTCAAGCGTCCAATTCTGTTTTGGCTCAGGTCATGATCTCATGGTTCATGAGTTCAAGCCCCATGTCAGGCTCTGCACTGACAATGCGGAACCTGCTGGGATTCTCTTTCTCCCTCTTTCTATGCTCCTCCCCTGCTCGTATGCTGTCTCTCTCTCTCTCTCTCTCTCTCAAAATAAATGGATAAACTTTAAAATTTTTCAATTTCAAGGGGCACCTGGGTGGCTCAGTCGGTTAAGCTTCTGACTTCGGCTCAGGTCATGAACTCACAGTTCATGAGTTCAAGCCTCGCGTCAGGCTCTGTGCTGACAGCCAGCTCAGAGCCTGGAGCCTGCTTCAGATTCTGTGTCTCCCTCTCTCTCTGACCTTCCCCTGCTCGCTCTCGTTCTCGCTCTTGCTCTCTCACTCTCTCTCTCTCTCTCAGAAACAAATAAAAAACATAAATTTTTTTTTTTCGATTTCAAGATCCTCAGCCTCCATGTCCATGTTTTCCTCCACCTGTTTATCTTAACCATAGGCGTGGGTATGGACCTATGGTTGGGATACTACTCTGGGTCTCCTTTTATACCCCCTTTCACAATTGCCCTTCTCCCACTTGACTAAAGAAAGGCATAGTTATCATCCATTTCAAATCTCATTTGGGATTCTATATAATAACATTTAATACATGTACATTTTTATATTTTTTATTTATTTTCATTATTTTTAGTTTTTTCCACCATAACCAATATGGGGACTGAACTTAACACCCTGAGATCAAGAGCCACATGCTCTACACTATGAGCCAGCCAGGCACCCCTATATTTTTATTTTAAAATTTTAAGCATGAGGCAACACTCTGACTGTACTCCTAATAACTTTGATGTGAAAGTCTAGATAATTTAACCAGATACTCTATACTTTTATGTTCATATCAAACTCCCTATGATCACATGAGAAGGGAGGATAAAGTTAGTGGATGTATCATTCCACTATCTTCTCAGCATTCCCTGCAGTTATTGTAGCCACGTGACATAGTTCTGGCCAATGAGATAGAAGTCTGCTAAGAATTCGTGGGAAGATTTTTTCTTTCTTGAGACAAACACTACCTCTTACTCCTTGGTTTTCGCGGATGTATGATGCCTTGAGGTGAAGCAGCCGTCATTCCAGCTCTCTCAGAAAAGGTTGTCTCAGGAGAAGTTGACTCTATTCTCATGCTCTGGGTGGTCTAAGGATAATTCCATCCCCATTGCCAATGGTTAGTCTAGTTATGAGTGTGTGAGGCTAATTCTGCACTAATTTGTTGACCTAATTTGTTGTGAAGTTTGTTGTCAGCTTCTAAGAAAGTCCTTTCCTGCTTTTAAAAAAGAGACTCATGGAAACCAATCTTCCTCCTACCCCACCCTGTCCCCTTTCCTTGTGTATTTTGCTTTCATAACATACAAGTGTTATGGTCTAGTGAGTTCAAGTTTACCTATTCTTTCCTCAGTGGTAAATGTGATAAGAGGTGCATTAAGAAACCCTCTCCTATCCCAAGGTCAAATATTCTTCAATATAATTTCCTGATAGTTTTATAATTCTGTTTTCTTTTTATTTAAAAACATTTTTGTTTATTTATTTTGAGAGAGAGAGACAGAGAGCAATAGCAGGGGAAGGGCAGAGAGAGAGGGAGAGACAGAATCCACACCATCAGTGCAGAGCCCAATGTGGGGCTCAAACTCAGGAACCGCGAGATCATGACCTGAGTGGAAACCAAGAGCTAGATGCTTAACAACTGAGACACCCAGGTGCCCTTGAAATTGAATTTTTAAAAAAATCTTCGTAGGCCTATACATTTCTTGAAAAGTTGTTAGGTATCCTCAGCGGCACATATACTCTAGTTTAAAGACCACTGGTCTAGGGAAATGCTCTTGTACACAAGGTCTCTACATGGGTGTTTACTACATCATTGTTTATCATCTAGAAAACCTGGAAATGATTTCAATATGCATCAGTAGAGTGATGGATAAATTAAATGTAATGTAGCCATACAGTGGCATACTAACAGCAGCAATTAAAGTGAATTAACTAGATCTACATATGCCAATATGAATGAAGCTTGGGTGCCTGGGTTGCTCAGTCAGTTAAGCGTTTGACTCTTGATCTTGGCTCAAGTGATGATTTCAGTTTGTGAGATTGAGCCCCATGTTGGGCTCTGCTCTGACAGCGCGGAGTCCGCTTGGGATTCTCTCCCTCTCTCTCTGCTCCCCTGCTCTCTCTCTCTCAAAAATAGATAAATAAACATAAAAAAATAGATGAAGCTCAAAACCATAAGTTAAAAAAAAAAGCAAGATACAGAACAATATGTACAATAGCATAAAATTTCTATAAATTCCAAAAACTACACTTACACAGCAATACTATTTATATTTTTAATTATGAATTATTTTAAACATACAGAAAAATATAGAGAATAAAATCCACCCAGGTTTAACATTAATGTTAATATTTTATTAGTGTTAATTATTTTATTAGTTATTATTTTATTAACACTATTTTATTAGTGTTAATATTTTACCATATTTGCTTCAGATAAGTTTTCAAGAAATCAAAGATGTAATCAAGGTCTTATACTCCTCTCTAATCCCATTCTCAGGGCACCTGGGTGGCTCAGTCAGTTGAGCTCTGACTTTGGCTCAGACCATGATCTCACAGTTCACGGATTCAAGCCCTGCATCTGGCTCTGTGCTGACAGCTAGCTCAGAGCCTGGAGCCTGTTTCAAATTCTGTATCTCCCTCTCTCTCTAACCCTCCCCTGCTCACACTGCCTCACTCTCTCTCTCAGAAATAAATAAAACATTAAAAAAATTTTTTTAAATAATAATCCCATTCTCCTCACTACCTTCCCAAAAAGAACTGTTAGGGAGTTTGTGTGTATACTTCCTGTCCATGTTTTTATCATTTTGTTTTACATATGTGTATCTGTAAGCAATAAAAAGTACCATGTATAAGCTCATTTATAATTAACCAATTAATTAACACTATGTTTCTAAGATCTAGTCCATTATATGAAAAGCCATAATTTATTCATTGCTCTACTGATTGATACTTAGGTTTTTCCGATTTTGAATTATTATAAAGAAAGTGCAGTGACTATATTTGACATCATCTTTACATATATGTGCATAAACAAAGAGTTATTTCAAGTGGATTGAAAGAATACACCCAACTTATGATAAAAATGCTGGTTATCCTGGCTGGGCATAGGGTAGGAAGAAAATGGAATTTGATAGGGATAATGAAAATATAAGAGTTATGTAATATTTTTTCTTTCAAAAGTTAATGGAACACATATATATTATAAGACATTAATATGTTAATTCTTAATTGTAAAGACTAATTTTTAATTGCTTTCTTCTATTTTTTACATTTATTATAAAATATTTTGGGCACCTGGGTGGCTCAGTCAGTTAAGCATCCGACTTTGGCTCAGGTCATGATCTCATGGTCTATGAGTTCAAGCCCTTCATCAGGCTCTGTGCTGACAGCTCAGAACCTGGAGCCTACTTCAGATTCTGTGTCTCCCTCTCTCTCTGCCCCTCTCCAGCTTGCACTCTATCTCTCTTTCTCTCAAAAATAAATAAACATTAAAAACTAAAATAAAATTAAAATATTTCAAAAGTACAAAAATGTTGAAAAAATTATGCAGTGAGCACCCATATACCTACCACCTAGATTCTACAATTAATATTTTACCATATTTCCTTTATAACATAACTATCTACTACTCACTTTTCTCTATTCATACCATCCAGATTTTTTATACATTTAAGAACAAGTTGCTAGCATCAATACACTTTATCCCTAAACACTCGACATAGATATCATTAACTTAGGTGGAATGATTGTTTATAGGTTTGGCTTCTTTTTTAGGTAAAAGTGACATACAATAAAATATATGTATCTTACATGTTACCTAAACCTCTACCAAAATATAATATGCTGCCCTAAAAATATACAATCCCTAGAAAGTTCCTTTATATTGATTCCTGGCTAATATAATCCCCCATTCATACCCCAGAGGCAGCTCTGTTCTGATTTTTTCCCCACCATTAATTAGTTTGCTCTAGAACTTTGTATAGATGCAATCATACATTTTGTGTGTCTTTTGTTGTCTGGCTTCATTTGATCAACACCATGGTTTTGAGATTAATCTCAAATTGTTGCATGCTATAGCAGTTCATTCCTTTTTATTGCTGAGTAATGAACAGCTTTTTATTACAATTTTTTTATCCACTCACTTGCTGATAGATAATTAGTTTGTTTCCCCTTTGAGTCTATTACAATGAATAAAGTGCTATGAAAGTTCTTTTACCTGACTTTTTGTGCTCATATGTTTTCATTTACTTTGGGTAGATATCTAGAAGTAGGATGGCTGGATCATAAAGTATTTAACTTTATAAGAAAGTGTCAAACAGTTTTTTAATGTGATTATACCACTCTATACTCTCAATGTGTGAGAGTTCCAGCAATCAACTTTTTGCCTTGAACGCTGTACTAGGTACAAAGAACTAAAAAAAATCCTTGTCTAAAAAGGTTACAATATAATTTGCGAGATTAGGCAAATACAGATAAAACAAAGAAAATTTGAATATTGAACTATGCAAAGGTGATTTTACATACAGAAAGAATTATGTGGTCTTTATTGCTGGCTCAGTTGATAGAGTGTGCAAGTCTTGATCCCAGGGTCATGAGTTCAAAGCTCCATATTGGGTGTAGAAATTACTTTAAAAAGGAAAGAAAAAGGGGTGCCTGGGTGGCTCAGTGGGTTGGGCGTCCAACTTCTGGTGAGGTCATGATCTTGTGGGTTCCTGAGTTGGAGCCCCGTGTCGATTTTGTGCTGACAGCTTGGAGCCTGGAGCCTGCTTCAGATTCTGTGTCTCCCTCTCTCTCTCTGTTCCTCTCCCACTCACACTCTGTCTCTCTCTAAAAAATAAGGATTAACAAAAAAATTTTAAGGGAAAGAAAAAAATACCAAAAGGCAGGAGGCCTATTCACCTCAGAAGTTTATTGAGTCAGGCGCTGCAGCTGACCTCTAGGAGAAGGCAAGGAGATACTGCATAGACTGTTCCTTATGGTAATGCATTTCCTTCATCTAATTCACAGGGCAGGGCTAAGCAGCTGATCACTGAAATTATCAAGAAATGCATCCCATTCTAAATCATTAGGTAGTCTAGTATGAATCCAAACAGCCCTGTTGGATCGTTGATGCAGACAAGATCATTTTTAAAAAATCAATATTTCTTGTTTTCTTACATATGTCACATCATATTTTAAACAGTGACTTTCCTTGGGCTACATCAAAATTTAAAACTTTTGTGCATCAAGGGACACTATCAACAGAGAGGCAACCTATAGAATGGGAGAAAATACTGTAAATCCTATAGCCATACGCGGTTAATATCTAGGGGTGCCCACCTGTCTCAGTTGGTGGAGCATGTAACTCAGTTGGCATTGTGGGTTTGAGCACCATGTTGGGTAGAGAGATTACTTAAAATCTTTAAAAATGTTTTGAAAAAGAGGTTAATATCTAGATATATAAAGAACTCCTACAACTCAACAACAACAACAAAAACAACCTGATTAAAAAATAGGCAAAGGATTTTAACAGGTTCAGGTTCTACTGAGGTCATGATCTCACGGTTCATGGATTCAAGCTCCTCATCCGGCTCATTGCTGACAGCAGGGAGTCTGCTTGGGACTCTCTCCATCGGCCCCTCCACTCCTCTCTGTCTCTCTCTTTCTCAAAAATAAATAAACTTAAAAAAAAAAAACCACAATGAGATATCAATCCACACCCAACAGGATGGCCATTATAAAAACAAAAACAAGCAAGCAAACAAGCAATAAATAACAAGTATTGGCAAGTATTTGGAGAAATTGAAACACGTGTGCACTGTTGCAGGGGATGTAAAATGGTGCACCCGTTATGGGAAACAGTATGGAGTTTCCTCAAAAAATTAAAAATAAAATTTGTTTCTAACATGAAATTAATTCTACTCTGGTATATGCCCAAAAGACTTGAAAGCAGGAATTCAAACAAATATTTGTGCAGCCATATTCAGAGCAGCATCATTCACAAGAACCAAAAGGTAAAAGCAACTCAAGAGCCCATCAATAGATGAATAGACAAACAAAATGTGATATATATATATATATATATATATATACACATACACAGTGGAATATTACTCAGCCTTAAATAGGAAAGAAATTCTGAATATTACTCAGCCTTAAATGGAATTACCTTGAAGACATTAGGCTGAGTGAAATAAGCCACTCATAAAAGGACAAATACTATATGATTCCACTTATAGGAGGTAACTAGAATAGTCAAATTCATAGAAACAGTGTTGAATGACGGTTGCCAGGAAGTGAAGGAAGGCAGGCATGAGGAGTTATTGTGTAATAGGTACCTTTGGAAGATAAAAAAATGTTCTGAAGATGGATGTTGCTGGTGGTTGTACAACAGTGTGAATGTACTTATGCTACTGAACTGTACACTGAAAAATGCTTAAAATGATAAATTTTGTGATATGCCTATTTTACCACCGTTTATAAAAGGTAACTTATAGTAAGACATTCCCTCTTTCTGACATGGTGTAGCACATCTGTGTGTCCGTTTTCCTCGGGGAACAATGTTTCTGACAATGCCTCTGGAATCGCTCTCTTAAGGATTAGGACTTTTCAGATTAATAAACTTTTTCATTGTAATTAGTACAGAATGTCACAAGATGTCACTCTTTAGCTGCAAAACGATTCCAATTCAGTTCAGTAGCACATCAGAAGTAATGCCAGAGCAACAGACAAGTCTGTAACTTACCAGTGCTTTATTCCCACAAATACAGTTTTCTGGGAGAAAGTTTCCATCTTTGACGTACATTAATATGCTACTCTTATTTAGGAAACATATTAATATTTGTTAACTTCATAGGTACTAATTACTTTTCATGATACATCAAATTGATGTAACAAAGACATAACTAACTTTGAAAGTGACAGTAGTGTAATACAAAACTGAAATGTAAAGATTATTGATCACTGAAAGCTTGTGGCTTTTTCACTAAATGATGTGTGACTTTGGGTAAGTCATTTAATCTTTCTGATCTCACCAGAGAAATAAAAAATTCCATTCTTAGGGCGCCTGGGTGGCTTAGTCGGTTAAGCGTCCGACTTTCGCATAGGTCATGATCTCGCTGTTCGTGGGTTCGAGCCCCGCGTCGGGCTCTGTGCTGACTGCCAGCTCAGAGCCTGGAGCCTGTTTCAGAGTTTGTATCTCCCTCTCTCTCTGACCCTCCCCTGCTCACGCTGTCTCTCTCTCCTAGAAATAAATAAAAATATTTTTTAAAAAATTTCCATTCTTAGGTCAATATATACTACTATATATTTAAATATATACTAATGTATATTTAAATTCATTCTTCTAATTCTGAAGTATTTTGGTTTTTATAATAGTGATCAAATTATGACTGTTCAAATACAATAGCAAAAGGAAGTTCAGTCATAGAAAAAACTGTCTGCAGTAAAACAAGACTTCTTGACATCTTGGGTAATTATTTCAGGAAAATACTCACTCGCTCATAGAACGATTATAAAGTGTTATAAACTCTTGAAATGAAAACACACATTTGTTACTGAGACATTTTTTAAAAAGATGATGGAATATTTCAAGCTTTGCTTAAATATAAAATTTTCAAGATTCAAGAACACGTTAACTCTTAAAGTTGATACCATTTGAATTGGTAATACTACTTTGTAACTATAATCCAAATAAGTTTTATTTTTGACTTCTAATTTTTGCAAGCAGTTTATAATTGATTTACAATACCTAAAAACAATCAAAAGCCCAAATGCCCATCCCTGGGTGAACTGCAGAACACTATGGTAAATTAAAAAACTAGGATACATTTTAATTAGGAGTACATTTCATTATTTTTATTAACATTACATTATTAGGATAAGAGATAAACACTATGGAAGCGCTGGGTGAAACTCAGAATGATATGGTAGAACTCCGAATCATATGAAGAAGAGAGTGTCGTGCTGATTTAGAACACGGACAGTTGTTTTGTTTCTAACATGAAAGTTTTCATTAACTCTTAAAATTTAGATCTTTCTGTTTAACTTTTTGTTGGGATAATTCAATATGTAAAAGGAAAGAAAAGAATGACGTTAAAATTTGCATGATTATTTTAAACATTGGAAGCTAAATAGAAGATGTATATTCATGTCACAGTGTCGCTTCTGTCACACATTTGGGGTGTGTATGTATGTGTGTGTGTGTGTGTGTGTGTGTGTGTGTGTGGTGGTGGGAAATTTCCCAGTGAGAGAGAAGCCTGGGAGGGGCAGAGTGGGGGAGGCCCCTCCTGTCCCATTCATAACACGTTCACTCACTGGGAGCGGGCTAAGACGGACTAATCTCTCCCGCAGTCATTACCACCACCCTAATAAAGCTCCAACACCTCTCCTAGAACACGGTAAGCTCGAAGTGCGGTCAAAATGCATGTTTCCCAGAAATAATCTGAAATGAATTTGTAGATAGTTTATTGGAGGGTGAAGAAGGGAAAGGGGTTGAAGTGGCAATTTTCAAGCATCGCTTTCTTTTTTTTTTTTTTTTTTTTTTTTTTTTTTTTTTTTTTTCTGGGTTTTTAAAAGAGATTAAATGATCATGTAAGCGAGCAAGAGAGTGTCAGAGAGAGCCTCTCCCGGGCTGCTGCTGTCCCCTGGAAGCCAGCGTCTTAGACAGTCTGAGAAGGGGGATTCGTAGATGAACTTGGGCAGCGGTCTCTGCTTNTTGGAGGGTGAAGAAGGGAAAGGGGTTGAAGTGGCAATTTTCAAGCATCGTTTTTTTTTTTTTTTTTTTTTTTTTTTTTTTTTTTGTCTTTGCGCCGGGTTTCAAAAAGATTTTAAACGATGATTTAGACAAGCAAGAGATTTTCTCAGAGGGCCTCTCCCGGGCTGCTGCTGTCCCCTGGAAGCCAGCGTCTTAGACAGTCTGAGAAGGGGGATTCGTAGATGAACTTGGGCAGCGGTCTCTGCTTCCGTCCCCAGGTCCGAGGGACGCTGCTCTCCTGGCCCTGCCACCACTGAAGCGCCCAGGCGTCCCGGAAGATCCGACCTGAGCGCAGAGCCCGCGGACCATGAGCCCAACGAGGCAGCGAGCGTCGGTCCCGCTGCTGCTGCTGCTGCTGCTGCTGTTGAGTGGCTGCCTCCTCGTGGCCGCCGGGAGAGACCAGGGGGCGGCAGGCAGCGCGGCAGAGCCGGCCCCGGGTCCCGCGGGCGGCTCGTCCGGCCGCTTCGTCAGCCCCGAGCGGCACGCGTGCAGCTGGCAGCTCCTGCTGCCCGCCCCGGGGCCCGCGGCGGGCAGCGAGCTGGCGCTGCGCTGCCAGGACCCGGCGGGGGCGCGCCACCAGTGCGCCTACCGCGGGCAGCCCGAGCGCTGCGCCGCCTACGCCGCCCGCCGCGCGCACTACTGGAAGCAGGTGCTGGGCGGGCTGCGCAGGAAGCGGCGGCCGTGCCAGGACCCCGCTCCGCTCAAGGCGCGCCTGTGCGCCGGCAGGAAGGGCCACGGCGCCGAGCTGCGCCTGGTGCCCCACGCGTCCTCACCCGCGCGCCCCACTGCGGCGGGCTCCCCCGGGGATCCCAAGCCCCGGGCCAGGAGCCGGGGGCGGCCCCGGGAGCCCGCGCGGGGCCCCTCCCGAGAGGCCCGACTTCCCGCCGGCGCGCCTCCCAGAGGGAAGCCCTCGGAGAAGACGGACGCGGGCAAGAGGAAGGCGGCCTCGGACCCAGACCACGAGCGACCCCTGGGGACCGGGCCGGACCCCGACGGACTGGACGAGAACGCCAAGCTCACGGAGACCTACTGTGCTGAGAAGTGGCACTCGCTCTGCAACTTCTTCGTCAATTTCTGGAACGGCTGAGGCTGCCCGCCTGGGGAGGAACCTGGGTGGGGGGAGGTACGCAGCCGGGGAGGAGAAGTTAAGGGCATCTTAAGCCAAGAGAAAAGGGATGGAGAGTGGGGAGCAGTCCAGGTTCTGCAGTGGGGCTGGGGGTGGGAGGGCGTGGGCCTTGGGATGAGAGTCTAAGGGGTATGGAGAATCTCTGAGGCAGCAGACACGTTAAAAAGTTTTTGAAGAGTCTCAACCCTGATTAAGAGCAGAAGAAATAGTGGAAACAGAAGTAGGCATACCTTAAATGTGCAAAAACTGTAGCCTGGGGAGAGAGACAGGAGTACAGAGGGAGGTTGGAAAAAATAAGGGGAAAAAGTGAGGAGACTGATGTAAACCTCATGTGAGATGACGGATACAACTTATACTGTTTAACACATTTATATTAAAATGTAACCACGAGCCATTGATACCCTGAGCCACGCTGAATTGTTTAGTGACTTTCCACCCAATCAGCTGACGAGATTCCCAACTTTTTTTTCCTTTTGGAATTAGTATGAACTTGTGTACTGCTTGGTGTCATAGATGACCTCTATTGGGATAGAAGCCATTCGGAGGTCAAAATTGCCTCCAGTGAAAAGATTTTCAGGATGGTTGCCCTTGAATTCTTTTAGAAGTGTTACTTTTAAACAGACGGATGACTTATGTTCTGAAACTTTCCCATTTTAATCTTCTAAATTCAGAGGTGAATTGTAGTGCTCCAGTAGGTTTTAAAAAAGAATTCTCTTTCTACTTGACCATATTAAAAAAAAAAAAAAAAAGCTGAATTTAAGTATGTATCTCAGAGTCATTTGGACCATTATGAAATTATGGAAGTTGTATCTGTTTCATGTAATTAATTGTTAACATATTTCATTTTAATAAGATGTAATGATAATTTTGCACATGTTAGGTGCTCAATAAAGACTGTATGGATAAATTTAAAGAACTGGCAGGAAATAGAAATTCTGACTGTATTTGATATAGTTCTGAGTATACCTTGAAGTAAGTTCCCAAACACCACTTGAATTGTTAGGAAAAGACAAGATGTCTGCATAAAGCAGGAGTGACAAACTGGCAAACCCTGGGTTGTACCATTGTTCTCTTGGCCCGCATATGGCTCTCAGTTTTCCTCTCTTCTTCCTCCCTCACAATTCGGATTTGTTGCCAGCATTTAAAAATTAACTAATTTCATACAAAAATTCAGATTTCTGAATTCTCTTGAAAAATCAGATCTATAAACGTTTTGATCTACCTTCCAACATGGCAGCCATTGGCTGACACTGAATACTGGCTGCCCATTTTCATTCAGGAGTGTTGTCTAGAGTTCTCCGCTGCTCCTACAGATCTTATCTATAAACTTTATTCATTCATATTACAGGCCTGAGCCCGTGAGACATTTAAGCTACTGCGAGATATAAGGTTTTGACCTTTTTCTGACCTTCTGTTCTTCTCACACCCACTCCTTTAAATGCAACAATCTTACAGATACTGAACATCTCCTGAACTCTTACCTCTTTGACCAGCCTCTAAGAAATGTTATCTCTCACCCTTTCTGTATCTTCTTGTACTCAATTGGCAAAACATTCAGACTGCACATAGTTTGCAGCCAGGTTTATGAGGTCACATTCTGAGTAACATGGACCATCAGACAAAACTCATCTTGGCCATGAAAAGGAAGTTCAGAGTAGTTAGAGAGCATTCCCTTAAGATAAGAGCCAATGTACACTTGCTCTAAAAAGGTTGGCAAGATTTGGGTGTCATCAGAGAAGCATATTAGAAATGAAACACCACTGTCTAGAACCATAGCTAGAATCATGGTTTTACCTCAACAAACAAGACAAATGCCAATCCTTCCTGTGTGCCCTTTGACAGTCTGATGAGCTTACCTCTGTGAAAGAAGGAACGGCCAAACTCTAAGCCCAAGTACACAGTGCAGATCCCTACTGCTTCTGCTCCTTTACTCTTTGAGAAGAACTATACCAGAGCTTGAACTCAAGAACAGAAATCGGACTGAGAGGGGCCAGTTGCTTGCAGTGAAAGGGAAATGGACAGATCCTGCCACCAGCTTCTGGGGTGACTTTGGCTAAGTCCCAATGCCTCCATTTTGAGGAGAGTTAGGCCAGGTTAACTCTGAGGTCCCTATGGCACACTACTCTCATTCCAGAATCCTAGACATAGTTTTGCATTGTGATAACAGCATGTGAAAATCAACAAGTACGCTGTGTACAGTGCCACATGTTATACACCAAGGGAGAAAAGCTCCAGAGAAAGACACCCGAAATAGCTGTATCTGGAGCATCTAGAAAGATTTGGAAGGTTGGTCCAGAAAGACAAATCTGCACGTGGGAGAAGACAGAATCAAATAGTCTAAAATAATGAGGAGGAATGATAGGGAGAACTTGGAGTATTCTCCCCCAACAGGTGCCATCAAGAGTGAAGGAAGGGGTTCCCAGCTGGCTCAGTCTTGACTCTTGATCTTGGATATGTGAGTTTGGGCCCCACCTGGGGTGTACAGATTACTTCAAAATAAAATCTTAAAAAAAAAAAAAAAAAGTGAAAGGAAAGTTGCCAGGGCTCACCCGGGTTTATTGTCAGACCTAGGATCAAACATGGTCATCAGAAGTGGTAAGACACCTGTCACTCAGCCTATTGGAGACAGAGAGTTTATTAAAAGTGTTCAACTATCTTATTCTCTTATACTTCCCAAGTTATTTAGCACAGAGCTAGCAGGGAAAAGTAGAACTACACCCATGTACTTCATACCCAGTTTGCTTTTCTGAACTCATCTCCACCAGGCAAAATCTTTTCAACCTTCAAAGTCCTCCAGTCTCTCTCTCTCTTTCAGTTTGCCCTGACACACCACCAATATTTTAATCCTTCTAAAACTATATTTTCGGGGTGCCTGGGTGTCTCAGTCGGTTGAGCGTCTGACTTTGGCTCAGGTCATGATCTCACAGTTCATGGGTTCAAGTCCAGCATCAGGCTCTGTGCTGACAGCTAGCTCGGAGCCTGGAGCCTGTTTCAGATTCTGTGTCTCCCTCTCTCTCTGACCCTCCCCTGCTCACACTGTCTCTCTCTCTCTCTCTCTCTCTCAGAAATAAAACATTTAAAAAATTGTTTTACATAAATAAAACTATATTTTCGTCCAATGACAGTCTAAGTCATCGCTTATGGTTTGTTTTTATTTTTATTATTTTTATTTTTTGAATGTTTATTTTTAAGAGAGTGCATGAGGAAGAGAGAGAAGGGGACAGAGTACCCGAAGTGGGCTCTGTGCTATCAGCATAGAGCCTGACCTGGGGCTTGAACTCAGGAACTGTGAGATCATGTCCTGAGACAAAAGCAGGAGTCAGACCCTTAACTGACTGAGCCACCCAGGTGTCCCTTTAAGATTTTATTTTTAATGGGTCACATGGATGGCTCAGTTGGTTAAGCATCTGACTAGCTCAGGTCATGCTCTCACAGTTCGTGAGTTCAAGCCTCAGGTCAGGCTCTATGCTAACAGCTCTGAACCTGGAGCCTGCTTCAGATTCTGTGTCTCTCTCTGTGTCTGCCCCTCCCCTGCTCACACTGTCTCTCTCTCTCTCTCTCTCAAAAATAAGTAAACAGGGGAAAAAAGATTTTATTTTTAAGTAATCTCTACACCCAATATGGGGCTTGAACTCAAGACCCCTATATTAAGTAAGAATCATATGGTCTACTGACCGAACCAGCCAGGCCCCCCATTTATGATTTTAAATAAAAACAGGATCAGCAACAGTACTCTGGGATGCTATATTGGAGTGTGAGGCAAAATGAAAATCAGTAAAGAATAATACTGTCTTTATTGAAAATTTTGATGTTTTGTTTATCAGGAGTTGTTTTACATTAATTATTTATTTTTAATATTGCATTAAAATATCATTTATCTTGATTACAGAGTTTGTTGGCAATCCCTTATATTTTGCACCTTGCAAAGCGCCCTAGGAGGCAGCTCCTGGGATGTGGACAAACACTGGTATTGGAGCCAGGGATGACTGGTTTGAATACTAGTTCTGCCCACCTCTTACTCTGGGTTACATTAAGAAGGTTGCTTAATCTCTTCCTGTTTCTTTCTCTTCTCTTGTTGAATGAGGCTTACCAACTTCCAGGGTTAACATGAGGAATAAATTATGTGGTATATTGGATACAGCTAGCACCACGCAACAGGCACATAATAGGTACCCAATAAATATTACATCTTTGTCCCTTACAGAATGATACATTTAAAATTGATTTAATTAAACAATACATACCTCTTGATACTGTGCCAGACGTCCTGGGCTTTGTTTGGTGCTGAGGAAGTGGGGTGGGTGTACCCTGACAGAGGACTAGACTTCAACAAGCTGGAATTTAGGATTATACCATGAGCCCCTTATAGAACAACAATAAAAGAAATTAGGCTTCTATGTGTAAGAGATTAGGAAGATGAAATGTAAGTGTAGGTCTGGTCATCTGGGAAGCCCTTGAGGTAAACTTTGGTGTACTGTAACTCAAAAAACAGTACACCAAATGTGTGAGAAATGAATGAAAATCTAAATGAAATGATGAAAAGAATGACGTAAATGTAAAGTCCCTGGGCCAAGTCCCAGTTCTGCCTTTAGGTCTAATTCTGGGCAAGTCATAAACATTTTTGTGTCTCAGTATAGCATAAGGAAAAAATAAATGCCATGCTGCTGAAGACTCCAGAAAACAAGAGCTCTAAGATAACATTGGTGGGGGTGTAAATTGGTATAACCTCAATGGAAGAGAAGTTAGCCGTTTCTTTTATCAAAATTTGAAATATTTTGATGCCCTTTATTTCCATGCCCTTTAGCCTGGACCGATCTTTTTTTTTTAATGTTGATTTATTAATGGAGGAGGAAGGGCAGAGAGAGGGAGACACAGGATCCAAAGCTGTCTCTGTGCTGACAGCAGAGAGCCCCATGTGGGGCTCAAACTCACTAACCATGAGATCATGATCTGAGCCAAAGTCAGACACTTAGCCAACTGAGCTACCAGGAGCCTCTACCCCAAGAGTTCTATATTTATCCTAAAGACAAATTAGTACAAGGTGTGAGACCTGAGATGATTCATTTTTCAAAAATTCCAAATAAAAGCTGTGGTATCTAGTTAACAATAGGTTTACAACCTATCAGAAATATGTACAACCCGCCACCCACTCACACACACAATGGAGCCCCAAAACTCAGACAATTTCACTTCTTGGTTCTCCTTCCCCTCACCATTTCGCAGGCTTATTTTTCACAGGCTTTGCAATGCGTTCGTGCCAAAAAACTGAAGTATCTGCGTCACCTCAAGGAATGTACATTTGTTCCAATCAGAATATTTGCTACTAGGCGTAGGTGACTTCTAGGTAAGATTGTAACCTCAGTAGTACTCAGCCAATGAGGAATCAGAGGAGGGACTTGCCCTCAAAGAGATAAATTGTCTGCTGTGACTGCCCTGAGTGTGCCTGTTCATCAGGCACCTACTTTTTTTTTTTTTTTTTTTTAATGTTTAGTTATTTTTGAGAGACAGAGAGAGACCAAGCATGAGCGGGGAGAATTAGAGAGAGAGGGAGACACAGGATCCAAAGCAGGCTCCAGACTGAGCTGTCAGCCCAAAGCCTGACAAGGAGCTTGAACTCACCAACCACAAGATCATGACCTGAGCTGAAGTCATATGCTTAACTGACTGAGCCACCCAGGTGTCCCCAGACACCAACATTGATTAAAGCCTTGCTTCACTGTGCTCAGTCTCCTCCTCCCTGCTTTGATTGGGTCAGTGTGCTTATTCTTCAGAGGAGTACACATAGAAACACATACAAAGGTATTAATAGCAACATTGTTTATATTGGCAAAAAATAGAAACAACTTCAATCAGTGGGAAATTAAGTAAGTTGCAACATAGTTATTTTTTTTTAATGTTTGTTTTTGAAAGAGGGCAGGGGAGGGACAGAGAGAGGGAGACAGAGGATCCCATGTGGAGCTTGAACTCATGAACCACAAGATCATGACCTGAGCTGAAATCTGACCTTAACGGATTGAGCTATCTGGGTGCCCCAAGCAACTCATTTATATTAGATTGAACCATACTGTGTGAACCAAACTAAGGCCATCTTGGACAAATCCACCATGATGACCGTGCTGTGATCTGAAGCCTTCTTGAGCATCCCCTCCCCTCCCACATTCTTTCTTTTTGTTTAACCACACCCTTAAGTACACCCTATGGGTATAACATCCTTGATCTGCCCTGGAGATATAACTATGACACACTTATTCTTAAACATTTCCTCTTGGATGATCACCCAACATGTATTTCCAGCCTCTAGGGCTATAAGAGTGCTCTTTTATTTTTTTTTAAACATTTATTTATTTTTGAGAGACAGAGAAACCAAGTGTGTGTGGGGAGGATTAGAGAGAGAAGGAGACACAGGATCCAAAGCAGGCTCCCGGCTCTGAGCTGTCATCACAGAGCCCCACACTGGGCTCAAACCTACTAACCATGAGATCATGACTTGAGGTGAAATGGGATACTCAACACTGAGCCACCCAGACACTGTGGATAAGAGTAGTTTTAAGGGAGGTGGGATCGAGGGGATTTACTGGTTTTGCAGAGCCCAAGCCATGCTTCTGTCTGTCTTTAGGTCCCCTTAGTAAGCCATTTCTTGTGAAGCTGTCTTTTTTCTTCCCTCTAATGGCTCCTTTAGCCTTTGGAAGTCATTTTGCATATTCTTCCCTTTCATGGAATACATGTGGAACTGTTATTTGGCCATTCTGACCTACAAATAAATGACAATTTTATATGGTTCAACTTAACACAATACTATGTGGCCACTTAAAAAATGAAAGATCTAACTAGGTGGCTAAGTCGGCTAAGCTTCTGACTCTTGATTTTGGCTCAGGTCATTATCTCACAGTTTGTGGGATTGAGCCCTGCATCAGGGTCCTCACAGGTGTAGAGCCTGCTTGGGATTCTCTCTCTCCTTCCCTCCCTCTGATCCTCCCTTGTTCACTCATGCTCTCTCTCTCTCAAAATAAATTTAAAAAAAGATATTGAGGCACTTAACTTTTGAATGTCCCCTCTCTGTTAAGAGAGCTTTCCTACTATTCTTCATTTCTAATCTTACCCTGGAGGTAAGGTGGGGTGGGGAGGGGGAGGGATGTCAGAATACCACTTACTGATTATTAGTGAAAAAACTTCTTGGAAGAATGCAAGGAGCCCATGTGACAAATACTCCCAAACTTGAAGTTCAGCCCTCATGGTCATTTTCTTCTTAACAAGGTGGGAAAGTTTTATTCTGAACATTTGGGTCCTCCATTTGGAATGTACAGCTGCATACTACATTAAAAAACTAAGTTCTTGATCCTTGCAACCTAAACACCTATGACTTCAAATGATAAACAAAACAAAATCTCTCTAAAAGAAATCAGTGTTGGGGCTCCTGGCTTAGGGAAAGGCATGGGACTCTTGACCCTAGGATCGTGAGTCTGAGCACCTGTTGGGTGTAGAGATTACTTAAAAATAAACCTTAAATTTTTTTTCTAAAGTAACTCAAAGTTAAGTCCAAATTCTTCAAATAAGAATATTTATTTTATTAACTCAATGAGTTATATACCGCGGCAGATTGTATATATGAGTATATAACTAAATATAATTACTTATACTGCCTCCTAATATTCACACCCCTGTTTAATCCCTTTTCCTTGAGTATAGACAGGATCAGGTAGCCTGCTTCCAACTTCAATAGAAGGCAACGAAGGAGATGAAATGTCACTTCATTTTTTAAAAATTATTTTAATATTTATTTTTGAGAGACAGAGAGACAGAGTGATTAGGGGAGGGGCAGAGAGGGAGACACAAAGAATCTGAAGCAAGCTCCAGGCTCTGAGCTGTCCGCACAGAGCCTCATGCAGGGCTGGAACCCATGAAGTACAAGATCATGACCCAAGCCAAAGTCAGCCACTTAACTGACTAAGCTACCCAGGCACCCTTCTATTCATTTATTTTAATGTTTATTTATTTGGGGGGGGGGACAGAGAGAGTGGGACAGAGGATCCAAAGAAGGCTCTGTGCTGAGAGCAGTGAGCCCAATTTGGAGCTCAAACTCATGAACCACAAGATCATGACCTGAGCCAAAGTTGGAGACTTAACCATCTGAGCCATGCAGGTGCCCTGAAATGTCACTTCCATAACTACATCACATAATATTGTATCTTCTCTCTTGTTAGCTGACTCTTTGACTGTCTCTTTTGCTGAATTTGGTGGAGTAAAGCCACTATGTGGAAAAGCCCATGTGGCAAGGAACTGAAGACAGACTCTAGCTGACAGCCAGCAAGGAGCTGAGGCCCTCAGTCTGACATCCGCAAGAAATTAAGTCCTGCTAACAGATCATGAGTTTGGAAGCAGATCCTTCCTCAGCTGAGCATCAGGTGAGACTCCAGCCCTGGTTGATACTTTGATTGCATCGTCTTCAAAGGATGTGAAGCAGAAGACCTAGCTAAGCTGTGTCTGACCCACATAATATGGAGATAATAAATGTGTGTTCTTTAAGCTGCTCAGTCTGGGCAATTTGTTACACAGCAATAGATAACTAATATAAATACAAAAAATAACTTTGAAATTATTTTATTGTGTTTACATGCAAGTGTATCTGCAAGATACACTCTTGTATATGGACTTTGTGCCTTAAAGGATATATGCACTTAGGACTTTAAAAGGTATTGAGAGATTGCCTTCTCTCAATTGTACAATTGTTATTGTACCAATAACATTCTGATAAAGACATTTTCATTAAAATGTTCTCAAATGAGTAAAATGTGAAAATCTCTATTCAGCTTCTCCCTCTCTCTTCTCTTTCTTCTTCACAGAAGTAACCACTGACTATCAAATTTTGGTGGGAACCATTAGTGTTTTGTTTTTCCCTCTGGATGTGATAGATACTTAGACCACTGAGAAGTGGTCTGAGGTTGTTAAATTAGGATATATGTAAAGTTTCAGATGTTGTTCAATACAAGTGCATCTATATATTTACAAATATGTTGGGTTTTTTGTACATAAATGGAATCAGGCTATATATATTATGCTACAATTTACTTTTCATGTAATATATTTTCAAGATCTTTCTAAATTAGCATATGAATATAAATATACCTCAGGCTCTTTCTTCAGTACATGGTACAAAGTATTAATATAAAATAAAATTTTGTTTAACTACTTCCCCCATTTTTTATTGAACTATAGTTGACACACAATGTTACATTAATTTCAAGTGTACAACATGAGTCAACAACTCTATATGTTATGGTGTACTCACCACACCATATATGTTCAGGTGTACAACATAGTGAGTCAACAACTCTATATGTTATGGTGTGCTCACCACAAGTGTAACTACCACCTGTCACTATACAATGCTATTACAATACCACTGACTATATTCCCTATGCTGTACTTTTATTCCTGTGACTTATTCATGCCATAACTGGATGCCCGAGTCTCCTATGTTCTTCCACCCATTTTGCCCTTCACCCAACCCCTTCCTTTTGGCAACCACCAGTTTGTTCTCTGTATTTATGGTCTGGCTCTGCTTTGTTTTGTTTTGTTTTTTTGATTCCACATACAAATGAAATCATATGGTATTTATCTTTCTCTGCCTGACTTATTTCACCTAGCATAATACCCTCTAGGTTCATCCATGTTGTCACAAATGTCAAGATCTCATTCTTTTTTGGTGGCGGTGCCTGGGTGGCTTAATCGGTTGAGCACCTCACTCTTGATTTCAGTTCAGGTCATGACCCCAGAGTCGTGGGATGGAACCCCAGGCTGCATTGAGCATGGAGCCTGCTTAAGATTCTTTCTTTCTTGGGCACTTGGGTGGCTCACTCATTAAGCATCAGGCTTCTGCTCAGGTCATGATCTCATAGTTTATGAGCTTGAGCCCCACTTCAGGTGAGCATGGGCTTTGCTTTGGGTAAAACATGAGCTCTGGGTAAGCCCCACTTCTCTCTCTCTCTCTCTCTCTCACTCTCTCTCGCTGGGGATTCATTCTCTCTCTCTCTCTGCCCCTGACTCCCTAGTGCCCTCTTATATACAGAATGCCTTTTTTATCCATTCATCTATCAGTGACTTAGGTTGCTTCCATATCTTGGCTTTTGTAAATAATGCTGCAACAAACATAGAGGTGCATATATCTTTTTTAAATTAGCGTTTTTGTTTTCTTTGGGTAAATATCCAGTAGTGCAATTTCTGGAAAGTATAGTATTTCTATTTTTAATTTTTTGAGGAAACTCCATACTGTTTTCTACAATAACCACTTCCCTCTTGATGAACAAAAGCTAAATCTGTTGAGGCACCTGGCTGGCTCAGTCAGTGGAGTGTGCTATTCTTAATCTCCAGGTTGTAGGTTTGAGCTCTACCTTGGGTGTAGAGATTACTTAAAAGAAAAATAAAATCTTGTTTTAAAAATTGAGATAGAGAGAAGGTGCAAGGGAACGAGGGGCAGTAAGAGAGAGAGAGAGACACGAGGGACAAAGGAAAAGAGAGAGAGAGAAGCGGGGCTCACCTTAAGCAGGACTCCAGGTCACCCATGTGGGACTTGAACTTAATGACCATGAGATCATGACCTGAGCCAAAGTCCGATGCTTAACCAACTGAGCCACCCACGTACCCAAAGGGAAAAAAAAGTCTTTAAAAATAGTTATTTGGCCAAACACTAAATCTCTCTAGCTGCATAGGAAATGACTACAAAGTGGATATCGCCTGAGTATTTTTATAAAGTTTTATTCCATGCTTATATCTTTAAATAATAAATGTACTAGTTTGCTAAGTCTGCAGTAACAGAATACCACAAACTGGGTGGCTTAAACAATAGAAGTTTATTGTCTCATAATTCTGGAGTCTAGAAGTCTAGATTAAGGTATCAGCAAGGTTGGTTCCTTCTGAAGGTGATGAGACATGACTGTTCCATCTCTCTTTCCAGACTTCTGGTAGATTGATGGTAATATTTGGCATTCCTTGGCTTGTAGAGTCCTGCCTTCTTCGTATGGCATTTCCCCTGTGTGTGTGTCTGTATCCAAACGCCCCTTCTGATAAATACACCAGACTTTACAAAGGGCACCAGATAAGAGGCCCACTTCAAGGGACCTCATCTGCATTGTATCTGCTGTGGCTCTATTTCCAAATAAGGTCACATTCTGAGGCACTAGGGATTAGGATTTTAACTGAATTTTACAGGGGACACAATTCAACCCATTGTGATAATAAACTTCTCTGACCCCCTCAACTGCCACACACACACACACACACACACACACACACACACACACACAAAACAGTCCTTTTTGTTATACACAAATATATTCCTTTTCCTATGGATAGTGTTTTCATTTATTTTCTCTCTCTCTCTCAATTTTATTTAACTAGAAAGAGATATCTGAGAGACCGGTCCAGGGGTGCCTGGTGGTTCCATCGGTTAAGCATCCGACTTTGGCTCAGGTCATGATCTCATGGTGCGTGGGTTCGAGCCCCTCATTGGGCTCTGTGCTGACAGCTAGCTCAGAGCCTGGAGCCTGCTTCAGATTCTGTGTCTCCCCCTCTCTCTGACCTTCCCCTTCTCATGCTGTCTCTCTCTCCCTCTCTCTCTCTCTCAGAAATAAATAAAACATTAAAAAATTTAAAAGAGAGAGAGAGAGATGGGTCCAATTTGACTGTAAATTTGCGTGGTACTCATGGGAAATGGCTAGTCACAATATGCTTGGCATGCTATCCATCTGCCCTGCATCTTTGATCCAGAAAGCAAATATGTACAGGAATATCATTAGGCTCATAAATGCCAACTTTCTACCATATCTCATTCCCTAGACAGATTGTCATTGAAGAATGTGTCTTAATTTTCTGCATTCTGATGACTGAAAAAGAATTTTCGGGGTAAACCTCAACAGGACAAAGTTCAAGGCCAAAACAAGATTCCTTCAAAAGATCAAACTAGAAGCAGCAGGCAGTCAGGCCAACCTGAGAGAAAATACACAATGGAGAACCCATTCCTTTGCCCTTTCCAGTTTCTGGAGCCTGCCCACATTCCTTGGCTCATGGATTCCTTCCTTCTTCAAAGTAAGCAATCATCTCACTCTGACCTTTGCTTTCATTACCACACCTCTCACTCTCTAGCCTCCTCTTTTACATAAAAGGAGCCTTGGGATTACGTTGGACCCACCCAAATAATCCAGGACAGTCCTTTCATCTCAAGGTCACTTGATGAGCAACCTTGACTTCATCTGCAGCCCTAATTCCCTAAAGCTATCTAACATAATTTATTCACAAATTCTGGGGATTAAGACATGGACATCTTTGAGGGGGCCATTATTCTGCCTACTACAAGGAGCTATGTTAATATCCAACAGAGGAAACCCCAACACAAGGGAAATGATAAAGGGTGACATTACAGGGGCGCCTGGCTGGCTCACTTGGTAGCATGTGCTACTCTTGATCTCAGGGTTGTAAGTTTGAGCCCCATGTTGGGGAACACCTCTGAGTCCTATGCAGGGAGAGTGGGAGGAAAGAGGGTTGGATAGGAAAAGGCTTAGGTCTTGCAGCTCTGAGGAGACTTCAGTAAGGCGGGTGGGGAGCCCCAACACTGAGGCCGGAGGAGTCCCACAGAGGACAGGAATGGCCTGGTTCTAGCTCTCCGGCAGCCACCGCCATTGGCTGGGAGTGGCCTGAGGGGAACTTGTTCTGGGCGTGGACGCTGTGGTGGATTCTGAAGGTGCTGTAGCTGGCCTCGTCCCCTAACTCCACTGCTCACAACAGGCTCTCGCTACGGCAGATCCGAGCAGTGCGCTGCCACAAAAGTTTAATACAAGATAATATTTCAGTTTGGTTGAGGCATAATTTAGGTCTTTTTTTTTCTTCCACTACCACAAAAAGATATTACTGCTTAAAGCTACCAAGAGTTAAGGTGACCAGACCAGTACTCCTGGGTTCAAACTTTGGGGTTGCCACTAACCAGCTGTGTGACATTGGGACAACATGTTCATCTCTGAGCTTCAGTCTTCTCCTATGTAAAATAGGAAGGAAGGGTGCTTGCTTCGGCAGCACATATACTAAAATAGGAAGGAAGAGAATAGTAATTTCCCATGGGGCTGTTGGTAGGATTCAATGAGATGCTTGTGGTAAAGCACAGTTCCTGGCACATCTCAAACATGCAAACCTCAGTGCTCCCATTTCCTTCAGGGCGGCCGTGCAAGCATCTAAAGGGAACCCGCAATCTTAAAGGGCACTTACACAAAATGGTGATCAGCAACTCTGCACCTTCGCTAAGAACAGTGGGAAAAGAAAGATGCGAGAAATGTGTAGTTATAGACAGGAGAATGATCTGGGGTGCCTGGGTGACTCAGTCAGTTAAGCGCCCGACTTCGGCTCAGTCCATGATCTCACCGTTCATGGGTTCGAGCCCGCGACGGGCTCTGTGCTGACAGCCAGCTCAGAGCCTGGAGTCTGCTTCAGATTCTGTGTCTCCCTCTCTCTCTGACCCTCCCCTGTTCACGCCGTCTCTCTCTCAGAAATAAATAAAACATTTAAAAAATTTAAAAAAAGAAAAAAGAAGAGAGAATGATCTAATAATGCATATGATACACAGCGATTGTGTCCGTAATGTGGAATCAAGGACGTACGTGAGACCGCCTTGGATGGGGTTGACTTGAACAGAGACAAGGATGTTTGTGTCCTTGGAGGCTTGGGGACCACAACTGACCTCCCAGCTTCACAGCTTTGTCACAACTTCAAAGAGCAGCTTTCCTTACTTCTCGACCAGTGCTTACAGCTGCCAGGCTTTGATGAACTTACCCCAAGTTTGTCCCTCCTGTGACCTCTAGCTCACCACATTCAAACTCTTCCCTGTTTTAGTGTTTAAAAGCAGACCAAAGCCCTCCTCTCCCTTTTAAAGCAAGAAGGCCATTTCAGCAATATTCCTGGGTGGTCATCACATACAGACAACAGCAGTTAGAGAATATGTGGCAAGTGCCATTCGTAATAGCAACACAAAGTAAAATTTCTAAGAATACACTCAAGAACTTTGCAAGAGCAATGTGAAGAACACAGAAATACTTCTGAAGCCAGAAAAGGAAGGCCTGAATAAATGAAAACATATATGCATTTATGCTATTATTAAACAAGAAATCCTAACATTTAAAAAACGTCCATCAGTAAATCATCTATTCATTTAAAATGATATTTACATTTATATCATACAAAATATTTAATCATGTAGAAATTGCTACGATAAAAAACTACCAACAGGATTTCAGAGTGTGAGGCAACTGCTTCTAAAGTTCTCAAGGAAAACTAAAATGAATTTGGGGGCTGAAGGGATGTTTCTGAAGGACAAAAGAGACAGAGAAAGGATGCTTTCATTAAGCAGACAACTTGAAATAGCTAAATACAGAATCTTCCAAAGGATTGTTAGCAGCACAGTGCAAAACAATGTAAATGACGTGAGGGGACTGTTTCTAGGTAACCATAGGGACTTGTTATGAAAGGCCAGAAGCTTCCGACCAGCTCTTCAGTTGACAGTTGCCTCCTTTGAGCTGGGTGGTCATGTGATCGTGGTGGGGCTGAAGACCCTAAACCTTTGATCCATATGTTCTTTTGTTCCCACTCACAATGGTTACAATGAGAACGATTCTTCACATCTAGACAGGGATAGGGCCCTTGTGCATTGATTGGAAGACGTGGGGAGACGGGTGGAGGGAAGATGGCTAGTGTGGGGTCCCCAGGAGGGTGAGATGTCACAGCTGATGTTTAACCATAAATAAGTATTCCTTTGCAATGCCCCAGGATGAAATATTTACCAGCATTTAGAGGAGTTATTTACCTTTCTCTCTTCTTATCCCTTCCGATGACTGCTCAAGGCTCAGGAATGCCCTCAATGTTAAAAAAAAAAAAAAAAAAAAAGACTAGGCAAAACAACACACAAGAGCCCACATACACACTCAAGCACACATAGCATTGGAGTATTTTGAAAATGTACCAGTAGCAGTGTGCCTAGCGGAAAGATATTTAGGACAGTCCTATCTTAATTCCTTAGCTCACACCAACGACCTCAACCTGTGGTTATGCAACCAGTTCTTAAAAATTTGCTAATGTTTATTTTTGAGAGAGAGAGAGACAGACAGAATCTGAAGCGGTCTCCAGGCTCTGAACTGTCAGCGCAGAGCCCCCTATATGGCTCTAACTAACCTGAGCTGAAGCTGGACACTTAACTGACTGAGCCACCCAGGCATCACTGCAACCAGTTCCTTAGATGGGTTTAGATGTTCTGCAAATCCCTGTTGAACTTTACAGTATAAATCCTCAGGAAAACCTGGAGGGCGAAACCACTTTGAGTAACTGTGAATGGCTGGCACCTACAGTGTTATAAAAACCCTGAGTGAGTCACCCAGAAGGAGGACCTCACTGCAAGCATGTGTGCCTACATATGTGCCTGAAAGCAAGTAGTATCTTAAAAGAGGCTGGGGGCCGATTGAAGGCTGAGCGCTTAAGTTATTTGCCAGCAGGATAATCAGCCTGGTGGGACCAGCTGGTAGGATGTAAGAGGGGAGGAGCAGGAAGTGGCTAGTGGGGGCATTTGGCTGCAGCCTTAAGTTACCAGTAGCCTCAAAATTTGACAACTGCTTAGCGGTAAATTTGTTTAAAATAGCAGAAGAAGGGGGTGCCTGGGTGGCTCAGTCGGTTAAGCGTCCGACTTTGGCTCAGGTCATGATCTCACGGTTCGTGGGTTCGAGCCCCATGTCGGGCTCTGCGCTGACAGCTCAGAGCCTGGAGCCTGCTTCAGATTCTGTGTCTCCCTCTCTCTCTGACCCTCCCCTGCTCACGCTGTCTCTCTCTCTCTCAGAAATTAAAAAAAAAATTTTTTTTTTAAATAGCAGAAGAGGTGTGTCTTTTAATAACCATGCAGTTCCATTTGCCATTAAAAAAATAACTACTGTTTAAAGTCTAAAGTATCTTCTTTGAATTTTGAAAATCATTTGGAAGACAATTTAGGCATGACTGGTATGCTATTTGGGTAGTCCAGTTTTACAAAATTCAATATTGATAACATGAAAGTTCCTTTGTCATTTTATTGTTTATCTCAAAGTTTGCCATGAGATTCGAACTGAAATTCATAGACTTCCCAGCACTTGCTAAATGCTGAAAGGTAGAGCTCAGAGCTCAGTGTGGGAAGGTACTTAATGAGCTCTGTGAGTTCGTGGGCCTGTGCCGGTGGCCTGTTCCCCATCTGAACGCTGCATGCGGTTGGGTAACAATCGCTGCCTATTAACCTCCCAGGTGTAACAGCTGGTGGGTATCAAAGGCACCCTACACTGTGTGGTATTGCTCAGAAGACTGGGGTCCAGTCCCCCGTAAATTGTGCCAGGTCCCCAGGGAGGTGCAGGCCACTCTAAACTGAGAGGAACATGTCAAGGAAGCTTTGTCTCATTGGTGTTATCTTTGGAAACCCAAGAGGGAGTGGGCAAGACACCTGGAGAGTTCATGGAGGTAAGGGTCTCAGAGCTGTGGAAATAGGAATGGGCAATACTGAGATTATTTAGGCAGAAACCTCACACCAAATAGCAGTTGCCTCTTTAGGTCTCCCTCTGACATTTGCCTTACCTTTGGCCAAAGTTCCAGTGGAGGGAAATCCACTTATATATGTCTAATATTAATCTAAATGTTATATAATCATAACAAGATCTTATATATTCTCTCCTATCTTGACTATACCTTCAAACAACAAAATTTTAAATACATACATATAAAAATGGGTTTTACATGAACAAAAGTTGGCAGAATTTCCGAGATAACAAAATTTAATGATTATGGTGCATGTCAGGTGTTCTGTTGATAGGGCAGTGAATGTAAGATGAGTAATAGCAAAATATAATTCACAAATTATTATAGAGTTATCCTCATTTCAGCAAAAAATTGCTAACTATGTTGTTGGGATTATAAGAGCATAATTTGTGGTCTATTGCCAGAAATGCCAAATTAGAGAATGATTTTTGAGTCATTATGGTTCTTAAATGGTTTTTATTCAATTTTGAGACACTTTATTCTGCTGAGGCAGTAGCAATTTATTTGTCAATAAATTTCTTCAATTGAGAAATGAACCCTAAGTTTTACAAATTACATTCAAGAATTGTATTGGAATTGCATATGATAAATTGACATCCCAGAAAATGTTATTACATAATTTAATTTCATCATATAAGTTGCTATCACTTATATTGCAATGTTTTATTTCTTAAAGCAATATCTAGAGACATAATATTTCTTCTTTTAAAAGTTTTTTTTTAATTGAAAAACATTTCTTTTAGTAATCTCTATCTCAATGTGGGGCTCAAACTCACAACTCGGAGATTAAGAGTCGTAGGCTCTTCTGACTGAGCCAGCCAGGTGCCTCCATACAATAGTTCTTAAGTTCTTTCAAAGTTTCCTATTTGTTCAAATGTCTTTTCAGTTGAGATTATACCATTCTATAATGACCAGCAAATAGGCTATATGAAATTAGTAAAGGTTTATTTATCAATAAATCTTTCTTCAGAGTCATGCAAACATTTTCTCCTCCTTGTTTTGAATTCCTTGTTTTCTTGGAATGTTACTTTTGTTTACATATCACATTGCAGTTTCATTTAAGTAACCGACTTCAACTTTGGCTCAAGTCACAAGTCCTGCATCTGGCTCTCTGCTATCAGCACAGAGCCCACTTTAGATCCTCTGTCCCCCTCTTTCTCTGCCCCTCCCCTGCTCATGCTTCTGCTCTCTCTCTCAAAAATAAACATTTAAATAAATAAATAACTTTCTGAAAAATTTAAAAAGTGTTTTTAATCCTTTTATAAGTGAAATACACTTAGCACAATACCTTCTAATTCCATCCACGTTGTTGCAAATGGGAAGATTTCATTATTTTTGATTGCTGAGTAATACTCCAATGTAAATATATACACACCACATCTTCTTTATCCATATCTGTCAATGGACATTTAGGCTCTTTCCATACTTCGGCTATTTTCAATAGTGCTGCTATAAACATTGGGATGCATGTGCCCCTTCAAAAGAGCAAACCTATATTCCTTGGGTAAATACCTAGTAGTGCAATTACTGGGTCATAGGGTAGTTCTATTTTTAACTTTTTGAGGAACCTCCACACTGTTTTCCAGAGTGGTTGCACCAGTTTGCATTGCCACCATCAGCGCAAAAGAGATCGTCTTTCTCCACATCCTCGCCAATATCTGTTGTTGGCCTAAGTTGTTAATGTTAGCCATTCTGACAGGTGTGAGGTGGTAACTCATTGTGGTTTTGATTTGTATTTCCCTGATGATAAGTGATGTTGAGCATTTTTTCATGTGTATGTTAGTCATCTGGATATCATCTTTGGAAAAGTGTCTATTCATGTCTTTTGCCCATTTCTTCATTGGATTCTTTAATTTTTGGGGTGTTGAGTCTTATAAGTTATTTAAAGATTTTGGATACTAACCCTTTATCTGATGTGTCATTTGCAAATATGTTCTCCCATTCCATCAGTTGCCTTTTCATTTTGCGATTCTTTAATTTTTGGGGTGTTGAGTCTTATAAGTTATTTAAAGATTTTGGATACTAACCCTTTATCTGATGTGTCATTTGCAAATATGTTCTCCCATTCCATCAGTTGCCTTTTCATTTTGCGGATTGTTTCCTTTGCCATGCAGAAGTTATTATCTTGACGACGACCCAATAGTTCATCCTTGCTTTTGTTTCCCATGCCTCTGGAGACGTGTTGAGTAAGAAGTTGCTGCGGCCAAGGTCAAGGTCTTTTGCGTGCTTTCTCCTCTAGGATTGTGATGGCTTCCTGTCTTACATTTAGGTCTTTCATCCATTTTGAGATTATTTTTGTGTATAGTGTAAGAAAATGGTCTAGATTTATTCTTCTGCATGTCACTGTCCAGTTTTCCCAGCACCATTTGCTGAAGTGGCCATCTTTATTCCATTGGACATTCTTTCCTGCTTTGTCAAAGATTCATCGGCCATGTGTTTGTGGGTCCATTTCTGGGTTCTCTATTCTGTTCTATTGATGTATATGTCTGTTTTTGTAACTGTACCATACTGTCTTGATGATTATAGCTGTGTAATACGGCTTGAAGTCCAGGACTGTGATGGCTCCAGCTTTGGTTTTCTTTTTCAGGATTGCTTTGACCATTTGGGGTCTTTTCTGGTTCCACACAAATTTTAGGATGGTTTCTTCTAGCTCTGTGAAGAATGCTGGTATTATTTTGATAGGGATTGCATTGAATATATAGATTGCTTTGAGTAGTATCAACATTTTAACAATATTTGTTCTTCCATTCCATGAGCATGGACTATTTTTCCTTTTTTGTGTGTCTCCTTCAATTTCTTTCATAAGCTTTCTATAGTTTTCAGTGTATAGATTTTTCACCTCTTTGGTTAGGTTTATTCCTGGGTCATTTTGACAGTCGTGTTCTATTAACAGAGACTCTAAATGTGTTCCTTCATTGGCCAAAGCTAATCATGAAGATAGCTGTGAAATATGTGAGAAGAGCAATAGAATACTTTGTCTTTGGTGCTTGGAATATAAAAGTCAGTTTCATAGGTTCTCCATTGGCAGAAAATTTTTAAAAATTTTAAAATGTTTTATTTATTTCTGAGAGAGAGAGAGACAGCGTGAGTAGGGGAGGGTCAGAGAGAGAAGGAGACACAGAATCCGAAACAGGCTCCAGGCTCTGAGCTAGCTGCCAGCACAAAGCCTGATGCGGGGCTTGATCCCACAATGACCTGAGCCGAAGTCGGATGCCCAACCAACTGAGCTACCCAGGCACCCCTCCATTGGCAGAAATTTTTATGTAAAATAAAATAGTAAATTTTCTGCCAAGTTAATACAATGGAAAATTGGATAATCATTTATTTGAAAAAAAAATTGTTTTGCTAGAAACATTCTCATGCTTACACAAGAACGTGATGACACTTTCCCAGTATTTTCACCCAAAAAAACATAGTAAAGTCCTAGAGGTTCTTTGTTATCTAGCTTGCTGATTTCATGGATATAATTTTCTTTATCTCCTAACAGTCCAGAGTAGTATTTGAGCTTTTGAATTGTGATTTAAAAGTAATAATTCTCTTTTATACTTTTATTTTTTTAATACTTTATTATTTTTTTAAAGTAATCTCTACACTCAGCGTGGGGCTTAAACTTACAACCCTGAGATCAAGTCACATGTTCTATTGACTAAGCTAGCCAGACACCCCAGAATAATTCTTTTTCAATTCCCATTGCTTTGATTAGCCATTATTTCTTCCTTTAGTAAAGAATTTGGGGTGCAGAGATTTTCATCTACTTATTCAAGCTGTAGATTTGATGAGAGTAATTTTCTAGCTAGGTATAATTTTTTTTCAAGATTTTACTTATAAGTAATCTGTACACCCAATGTGGGGTTCAAACTTACAACCCTGAAATCAAAAGTCACACAAGATGGAGCACCTGGGTGGCTCAATCAGTTCAGCATCCAACTCTTGGTTTTGGCTCAGGTAATGATCTCACAGTTTGTGAGCTCAAGCCCCAAGTCAGGCTGAAAGCACAGAGCTTACATGGGATTTTCTTTCCTGCCCCCGCCCATCCCCCATGTGCATGTACATTCTTTCTGTCTGTCAAAATAAACATTAAAAAAAAAAGCTAACTTAAAAAAAAAAGTCACACATGCCACCAACTAAGCCAGTCAGGCACCCCCAGATTTCACTGTTTCAAATAAGTTCTAGGGGCATCTGGGTGGCTCAGTTGGTTAAGCGACCAACTTCGGCTCAGGTCATGGTTTTGTGGTCCTTGGCTTTGAGCCCTGCGACCAGCTCTGTGCTGACAGCTCAGAGCCTGGAGCCTGTTTCAGATTCTGTGTCTCCCTCTCTCTCTGCCCCTCCCCAGCTCGTGCTCTGTCTCTCTTTGTCTCAAAAATAAATAAATGTTAAAAAAAAATCAATAAGTTCTGGGGCGCCTGGGTGGCTTAGTCGGTTAAGCGTCCGACTTTCGCTTAGGTCATGATCTCGCGGTTCGTGGGTTCGAGCCCCGCGTCGGGCTCTGTGCTGACTACCAGCTCAGAGCCTGGAGCCTATTTCAGTCTGTGACTCCCTCTCTCTCTGACCCTCCCCTGCTCACGCTATCTCTCTCTCTCTCTCTCTCTCTCCTAGAAATAAATAAAACATTAAAAAAAATTTTTTAAAAATCAATAAGTTCTATACAGAAAGATTGTATATGTCCTTTTTGCACATTTTATGTGGTTATGTCCTAAGTTAGGGTTTAATTTATACATAAAATAAATGAAACTTATAAATAAAATAAAATTTATTATTTTTTCAAAGTTTATTTATTTATTTTGACAGAGACAGCACATGAGTGAGTAGGGGAAGGTCAGAAAGAGAGAAAGAATACCAAGCTGGCTCCAAGCTGTCAGTGCAGAGCCCTACATGGGGCTCAATCCCATGAAATGTGAGATCATAACCTGAGCGGAGGTCAAGAGTTGGATGCTTAACCAACTGAGTCATCCAGGCACCCCAGGACTTCAAAATTTTAACAGAGTACTCTGAAAATTTTTTTTTCTTTTCAGCTTTTTTTTTTTTTTGCCTGCTCTGATTGCATTTCATTTTTTCTATCACAATCGTGACTACTATTTAGTCTCAATGATATAAGGGGTTAAAATATAAAATGTAGAGGCACTGACTGGCTCAGATGGCGGAAAATACAACTTTTAGTCTCAGGGTTGTGAGTTCAAGACCCAGGTTGGGTGTAGAGATTACTTAAAAATAAAATCTTAAAGGGGAGCCTGGGTGGCTCAGTCGGTTAAGCACCTGACTTCTGCTCTTGTCATAATCTCAAGATTCTTGGGTTCCAGCCCCCTCATCTGGCTCTATGTTGACACCTCAGAGCCTGAAGCCTGAGCCAGATTCTGTCTCCCTCTCTCTCTCTGCCCTCCCCGCTCACACTCTGTTTCTCTCAAAAATAAACATTAAAAAAGAAAGAAGTGGGGTGCCTGAGTTGCTCAGTCAGTTAAGCTTAAGCATCTGACTTCAGCTCATGATCTCACGGTTCATGGGTTCAAGCCCCGCATCAGGCTCTGTACTGACAGCTAGCTCGAGCCTGGAGCCTGTTTCAGATTGTGTCTCCCTCTCTCTCTGACCCTACCCCTGCTCTCTCGCTCTTGCTCTCTCTCTCTCTCTCTCAAAAATAAATTTTAATAAAAGAGAAAGATCTATGGTTTAAAAAAATAAAATCTTACAAATAAATAAGTGTAATTATATAATTCAGTGGCTACAAAATCTGACACATTTGTTAAAAACATGCACATTTTAGGAGCACTTGGGTGGCTCAGTCGGTAAAGCCTCATACTCTTGATCTTGGCTCAGATCATGATCTCACAGTTTTTGAGTTCAAGTCCCCAGTCAAGCTCTGTGCTTACAGGGCAGAGTTTGCTTGGGATTCTCTCTCTGCCTCTCTCTCTCTGCTCCTCCCCCATGCTCTCTCTCTTTCCAAATAAACAAACTTTAATAAGTATTTTTTTTGAACTGAGAAAAATGGAAAGGTGGCCTATATGTTAAGAGATATATTTAATTAGGGTTAATTTTCTTAAGTGGGATAGTTGTGGTTATGAAGGAAAACATCCTTACTCCTAGTTGCTATATGTAAAAAAAAAATGTCCTGATATCAGCAATTTACTTCTAAGTAATGCAAGAGAAAAAATCTCTCTACAAGATAGATGATAAAGTTAATAAGGCAAAAAACTACCAACTGGTGAATCTGAAGGATAGAGGAATATTCATTTATATTATGGCCCTACACTGTCAACTTTTCTATAAGTTGATTATTTCCTAAACAAAAAGTTTGAAGAAAAATTTACTGGGGAACCCCCCCCCCCCAGAAAAAAAACTAACAGGAAACTGACCACGTCGTTACTGAATAACATCATTACGTTACAGAGAAGCGGGGAAAAGAGACGGGGCTTCTGCCTCAGTGCATACTTTTGCGCACGCAAAGTATGGAGGAGGCACAGTTAAGAGCCTGCACGGTCGCTGGCTCCCCTCTGACGGGCGCTTGTGCCGGGACTTCCAGTAAGACAAGCCACCAACGTTGCATTGGTTTCCCGGGCCCCACGACGACCTTAAAATGTTTTCTAAATCATCTGAATTGTAGTGAGAATACATGGTTCTGGGGAACGTGATCACAGCGATTCAATGACTAGATTAAAACAAAAAAAGACAACAGTGACAGAGCCACGCGTCCCCGCGGAGCCGGCGGGCTAGGCGGGCGGGGCTCGGCCCGAGGCGCGCACAGGGTTAACGCGCGGAGGGGCCCGCGCCCCCCGCCCGCCCACATTCCGCCGCTGAATGGAGGCGATGGCCTGACGCGGGTGGGGTGATGTCGCTGCTCCGCGTCCGACCTTCCCACTGGCCAGGCCCGCGCCCCTCCCGGGGCGACCCCGCGCGGCGCGGTCACTTTACCTTCGCCGCCATTCACGCGGCCGACGGGGTTACAAGGCGGGACATTAGCGAGTCGGCCCGCGTCCCCAAGCTGGAGATGCAGGGCCGGGAACGTGGAGACAATTACCGCGGTTCTGAAGGCCCCTTTAGCGGGGCCTTGTAATCTGACCCCTTTGGCGATGGGGTGAGGGGGGGGCAGTGTTTGCAGATTTGTTTCCTTGTCTGATTTTGGACATAAAGCGTGATTCAACTTCAGAAATGTGTGTGTGTGTGTGTGTGTGTGTGTGTGTGTCCGCGCGTGCGCGCGCCCTTTCATTAAATCCGTATGGGCTGGGCAGAAATGTTCATTTTTACCGATTTGCCTTTGCCTAATTTTATAAAGCATATGCTGTCAACTTTTTTTTTTGAATGTTTTATTCATTTCTAGGAGAGAGAGAGAGACAGCGTGAGCAGGGGAGGGTCAGAGAGAGAGGGAGACACAGACTGAAACAGGCTCCAGGCTCTGAGCTGGCAGTCAGCACATAGCCCGATGCGGGGCTCGAACCCACGAACCACGAGATCATGACCTGAGGGAAAGTCGGACGCTTAACCGACTAAAGCCACCCAGGCGCCCCCCCCGTCAACTTTTTTTTTTTTTTTTTTTTTTTATAAAAGGGAAAAACCAGGTTTCAAGTCTACAGAAACCCAAGTGAAAATACAGATTTTCACATATAACGCTCCCGAACCAGTGCTAATCATGTAACTCCCTCTTGTAAAAAAACAAACATATTTTGGGATCTTTTATTTGATAGCTTCAGCTGGCAGTAGTTCCTAAAATATTTAATAAGCTACAGAAAAGATAAAATACTGTAAATGCTTTTTATTACATGATCCAATGACCATGATAATTGGAAGTGTGATCAAGTGGGCAATTCACAATTACATTCATTATCACCAGGGAAAGTAAATTGGCATAGTCAGGATGAGTAAAATGAAATAGTCACGTAAAAAGTTACATCACTCCTGCAAGTAGAATTCAGAGCCCTCAGGATGGGCCTGGCTGTGGGATTCACGCTGTCCTGCCCTCAGGAATCTCTCTGGGACGCCTGGGTGCCTCTGCTGCTGAGGCTTGATTTCACCTCAGGTCAGAATCTCCCATTTTGTGAGCCAGGCTGCGTGCTGACATCACAGAACCTGCTTGGGATCCTCTCCCTCTCTCTTTGTCCCTTCCCTGCTCTCATAAGTTTGCATCCCCTCTCTCTCTCTCTCAAAATAAATAAACTTAAAAAAAAAAAAAAAAAGACTTTCCCAGTATTCCTGAGGAAGAGTGCTGGGTAAAGTGACCAGTATTATGAAAGGCTAAGGTGTCGCTGGTACCCATGGGAGGGCCATCCCATAGGTCAGGGTCTGGAGTGTGTGGAGATGATAAAAGAGGGAGGGAAATTAGGGAAGTCTTCCTGAAGGAAAAAATAGAAGTTAGGCTGGTGATTCCGTAACTTTGTGGACATTAGAATCATCTGGGGAGCTTTTAAAAATCCCAGTAGTATGGAATACTACATGGCAATGAGAAACAGTGAAATCTGGCCATGTGTAGCAACATGGATGGACCTTGAGGGTGTTATGCTGAGTGAAATAATTCAGGCAGAGAAGGACAAATATCATATGTGTGCACGTATAGGAGGACTAGGAGGAACTTAACAGAGGACCAACCGGGAGAAGAAGGGGGGAAATGGTGGAGGAGAGGGAGAGACGCAAACCATGAGAGACTCTTGAATGCTGAGAAACAAACTGAGGGCTGATGGACGTGGGGGGGAAGGGGGGATGGGCATGGAGGAGGGCACTTGTGGGGATGAGCACTGGGTGTTATGTGGAAACTAATTTGACAATAAACTATTTGTAAATAAATAAAAAAATTTTTTAAAAATAAAAAAATAAAATGTACATTCCAGCAAAAAATAAATAAAAATAAAAAAAAATCCCGGTAGTTTATGTCAAACCACAATTAAGTCAAAATGGGGATGAGAATGTGGCAGGTTTTTTTTGTTTTTTGTTTTTTGTTTTTAAGTAGTGCCTAGGTATGGGGCGCCTGCGTGACTCAGTAAAGCATCCTATTTAGTCTGGGGTCATGATCTTATGGTTCGTGAGTTCGAGCCCTGCATTGGCTCTCTGCTTAGTCACAGAGTCTGCTTCAGATTCTGTCTCATTCTCTCTCTCTGCCCCCTTCTCTGCTCTTGTGTGCACTCTCTCTCTCTTTCTCAAATATAAACAAACATTAAAAATTTCATTAAAAAATAAACATAAATAACATAAAAATGAAAAAACAAATGAGCGCCCAAGTAATTAATTTCAACATACAGCAAAGTTTGGCCAATTACTAAGGCAAAGGGAGGGAAGGTAATTGTTTTTAGTTTTCTGTGGGAAAACATTTGCTGGCACGAGCTTAATAGGTGCTAGTGATGGTTCTTTGCTTCCTCCTCCTCCCCCATGGTACTGCCTGGTCTCTAAAAAGCACTCAGGAAATGTTTACTGAAGTTGGAGCAAAATCAAATCAAAATCTAGCTGTATAAGAAAACCAGGTCTTCTTGGGGTGCATGAGTGGCTCCGTCAGTTAAGCTTCCGACTCTTGATTTCGGAGTCGTGGGATCCAGGCCTGAGTCAGGCTCTGAGTTGAGCACGAAGCCTGCTTAAAATTCTCTCTCTCCCTCAGAAGAAAGGGGGTGGGGAGGGAGCCAGGTCTTAAAGACAGCCCTTCCTTTCACACACACCATGGACTAATTAGGGCAGCATACAAACAGCTGGGGAAAATGTACTCCTCTCTTGATTGCCCAGCTTCATCTCCAGCTGTGTGCGGTAATTACTGCTTCATAGGCAACAGGTGACAGATTACTGTTGCTCTCTTCAAATGGCTTCCCCCTCTTTTTACAATTTTTTTTTAACATTTGTTTATTTTTGAGAGAGAGAGAGAGAGAGAGAGAGTGTGTGTGAGTGGGGTAGGGGCAGAAAGAGAGACACACACACAGAATCCAAAGCAGGCTCCAGGCTCTGAGCTGTCCGCACAGAGCCCCACGTGGGGCTCCAACTTGTGAACCGCAAGATCATGACCTGAGCTGAAGTCGGATGCACAACTGACTGAGCCACCCCAGGCGCCCCAAATTTATCTCTGGTCTTAAATGATAGTTCCAAGTCTACAGGCACTTTAAAAGGGAGAGAGACAAGAAAATCTCTTTTAATCCAGGCTGAAGCAGGCTGCATTTTCATTAGATTAGAGACCACAGAGTACCGAGGAGCTTCTTTTCTGGGAGGAGGGTGTGCTATTATCTGAAATTCTAAGAGACCCATTAACGGCCCGACTGAACTACCTTCTTACGACTCAACATCACACCCCTCAGGCAGAGCACCAGGGAGCAAACCTCACCCCGGCTCTATCCCATTAACCTTGGGTACTTTGTGGTCTTGCTGTAGGAAAGAGGGAGAAGGAGTGTAAGGCGTTTATTCCGTTTCATTGGTCCTCCTCTGAAGCTCTGGACGCAGCTGTGACCCCATGGGATTAACAAGGACAATTTTGTGACCTAGATGCAAGCCAGAAAGGCACCCCTAAATCCAGGATACCCGGAGGGGCAAGGCCAGCAATGTGTCTGCAGGGAGAGGACCCCGTACCTGATGCCTGAAGTCTGAGCCTCCGACATCAACCAATCAGCACAAAGTCCTGAAAAGGGGAAGCTGACCCAAAATGAAGTCACAGGCAAAGCCCACCGACGAAAGGAGAGGAATAGCATGGATTCTGAAGCAGACTTCCCAAGGGTGGCGGCGCCCTTGCTGAGCTCTGAAAATAAAGCAGGCCCTTCCAAATATCTTCCTTTTGGGCACAGGGAGGTGACGGCTCCTCACATTTATATGCAGCTTACACTTTGCCAAATATTTTCACAGACATTACCTCATCTGACCCTCAGAACTCCCCTGTGAGGCATGATCTTTTTCCGCACTTACCATTGTGAGAAATGGAGGCACAGAGCGGGTGTCTTGAAGGAAAGAGCAGCCAGGAACCCATATCCGACTCTAAAATGCTCCTCTATTCACTGGCATTTCTTCGACTCTGGACTCAGCATTATTACCTCTACTTGAACCCCTCAGGAAGCTTGTGAAAGATAACAGAGTTCTGAACCCGACTCTGATCTTCCAAAAGTGACCCTGTGGGGCAGCACCTGGGAAGCTATTTTTAACCTGCAAATTGCCCAGATGCTTCTGATAAGAATACCAGGACTGGGGGCAGCTGGGTGGCTCAGTCGGCTAAGTGACCTTGGTTTTGGCTCAGGTCATGATCTCACAGTTCGTGGGATTGAGCCCCATGGGGATTCTCTCTCCTATTCTCCGCCCCTCCCCTGTGGGCGCTCATTCTCTCAAAATAAATAAGTAAACTTAAAAAGAATACCATGATCAGTAACTACCTTGCAATTCATTTGGACAAGACCCAGAAGTGTTTCATTTTTATTCATGATTCTTCTGCGAGATCTTGGATCTGACATTTCTTTGGCCTTGCACTGATTAGACTCATGAGCTGCTAAGGAGATTGAAAGTCTACCTACAGCCTTCTTCCCCTAATGTTCTTGCAGTGGTTATGCTAGAATGCCCGGATGTCCACTGTTCAAGCAGGTCTCTGGGCTCTGGTGGTGCCAGCCACAACAGGCATGCATACCATCTGTAGGGTGCTGGTTAATCTTCTTTTTTTTTTAATGTTTATTTTTTGAGAGGGAGCAAGGGGCAGAGTAAGAGGGACACAGAATTTGAAGCAGGCTCCAGGCTCTGAACTGTCCGCCCAGAACCCCATACAGTGCTCAAACTCATGGACCATGAGATCATGACCTGAGCCTAAGTCTGACGTTCAACCCATTGACGCACCCAGGTACCCCTGGAGGGAGCCGGTTAAACGTCTGCTGCCAATTTAGCACACAACTCACCCTGAGAAGGTAGATAAAGATCCTGGCGTGAAAAGAGGAGAAAGATGTAGGCTTTACTCGGGATACCCGGGTTCTGGTCCTGCTTATACCAGAGGGGTGACTTTGAATAAGTTGCTCAATCTCTCTTGTCTTCACTACCCTCTTCTGAAATCCAAAGGGGTATATCAGACACAAATCCTTATTTCTAACAAAATCTTATGCTAAACACCAGTGCATAAAAGAGGGGAAGACTGAAGGGTAGGAGACCTGCTGCAGCTTGAAAGGACGGAATCCAGGAGTCCCCGACTCTGAGCAAGTCCGAGGATACAGAGCGTTTGTGAGGCTTCGTTTCAGGTTTTACCTCCTGAATCTGTCTGCCTCTCACATTATGGTTCAGAGATGGAAATGCAAATAGGATATTTAAATAATAAGACAAACCTCCAATCACACACATCTTAAAAACCTGTACAAGTTTTTCTAACTCTATGAGAACCATGGGCTTGAGCTAAATTGCTTTCTCGCTGGATGAGAAAACAAGTTAAAACGAGTGATTACACTGTACCACACTGAGTATGGCGAGAAAATTCCCCTTCAGACTGAGACAACATTATACTGAAATGGAAATATCTTGGAGATTTATGGGAGGGGGGAAGCAAGGTGTCTTGTGTACTACTATTTGGGTTAAAAAATAAGAAAGAAAGAAGAAATCAACATATATATATTTGATTATGCACATAATCTCTGGGGAAATGCACAGGAAACAATGCTGGCTGGCTGTGAAGGGAGCTGAGGGGCAGGAGATGGTGTGGGAGGGTGGCTTGCTTTTCACTGTATACCCTTTCCTACCTTTTGCATTTTGCACTAAATGCATTTGGTTTCCCCCTAGCACTCTCTCTGACCCTTTGACCAGCAATTGCTCCTCTGGGAATTGACCCTACAGATATACTCACCCAGGCAAAACGTGACCATATAGTTGTTCTGAAGCAGATTTTTTTCTTCTTTTTGTAATGACAAATATTTGAAACATTGTCAATGTCTATCAACTGGTAATATGGATTATAGCACATCCACACAATGGAATCCCATGCATTTGTAAATAAGCTGGGGATACTGTCTGTATACTAACATGGAAACATCCACAAGATAGTAATTGAGTGAAAACAGGAAAAAGCAGAATAGTGTGTACAGAGGCACCTGGAGCGGGGGGGGGCTCAGTTGGTTAAGCGTCTGCCTCTTGATTTCATCTCAGGTCATAATTTCAGGGTTTGTGCTTGATCTCTGTGCTGACAGCGTGGAGCCTGCTTGAGATTCTCTCTCTCCCTCTCAACATAAATAAATAAACATTAAAAAAAGAATAGTGTGTATAACGCACATTTTAAAAGGGGATAAAATACAATTGCACATATACATTCATATTCGCTTGCATATGTAAGAAAATCTCCGGTAGGGTTACGCTACAACCATAATAGCATTTATCAGCTGTGGGAGGCGGGGTGACTGGGGAGTGAGGGTAGGAGAGAGGCTTTATTGAGTATCTTTCCATACTTTAATCATTTTGAATCATGGTACATTTTATACCTATTCAACATTAAGTAATGGATATTTCAAAACAAGCCAGTATATAAACATTACACTTTGGCGCTCCCTTCCTTCACTCCAAGCACTGCCATTATGATTTTGCTTCAGGGCCGGAAACAAAACAACTCTTTTAAAGCAGCCAGGCCTTGGGCGTCCCTTCTTCCTTTCAAACAGGGACTTGCAGAAAATCCAAAGCAGCAGCTCTTCTAGTCTTTGGAACTGCTCGCTGCCGGCGTTTTATCCTTCCCTGAGCCATCCCTCTTACTCAGTTCTCATCAATCTTCCCTGGGTCTCTACCCTGTCACTGCCGTAGCCTCTATAGCTCTGATTTACAGCACAACTTCGTGCCTGGAATTACAGGGAAACAGAAGCACGCCTTTGCACATGGGCGTCTCGATAGTTCCCTCGGCTTGGCCAATTCTTGTCTCTACCGCAAGCTCTTAACTGGCCCCACGTCTCACTTTTCTTCACACAGTTGATATCCCATGGATATCCCAGGGTCCTTCAAGGAATAAGTAAATTCAGCCTTTCACACTGAGTTTTCCCCACACCCAAGGCTGGCTGAGCCTGCCCCCAACCCTTGTTAAAACCCCCACATGCCCTGGTCACCCACAATGTACCCATCTTCACTAGCTTCCTCCAGTTACCTCCACATTTTGCTCAAACTGGTTCTTAGAGCCTACAGTCCCTCGACCTCCACCCTCCCTCCCCCAAAGCCAGTGCTATGGCTGGGTGCTGGGAAGCCAGTCCCAGTCATTAACAAGACTGATGTGGACCCTATCTACATGGGGCTGCAGCCCAGTTGGAAAGGCAAATGAACAAGGAATAAAATAAAATACTGCAGCTTTCCACTCTGGCTGCCCATTAGAACTGTTTGGGATTTACAAATATGTAATACTCTAAGTCCATTCTTTTTTTATTTTTTAGATTTTTTTTAAGTGTGTTTATTTATTTTGAAAGAGAGATGAAGGGGTAGAGAGAGGCAGAGAAAGAGACTCCCAAGCAGGCTCCACATCATCAGTGTGGAGCCCGATACAGGGCTTGAACTCACAAATCATGAGATCATGACATGTGCCAAAATCAAGAGTCCGATGCTCAACTGACTGAGCCACCCAGGTACCCCATGATCATTCTTGACCAATTGAATCAGAATCTCTGGAGGTGAGGCCTCAACAGCATTATTTTTCAAACTTCCCAGGTGATTTTAACGGCAGCTAGCATTGGGAATCCCTCTCTAGCGCAATGGATTTACACAACCTCCTACTTAATAATACAATCTACGTGACTCCTAGATGATAGTCCTTATTTGAATAATAAAATTTGAGGTTTTTTCTATAGATACAGGCTAGGAACTAGATACTGTTCTGAAAACCCATTTCATACCATAAACAACAATTTAATCCTGACAATAAAAGAAGCCCAAATACGTGCTTTAAAAAAATATCCAATGGCAGGTATACAATATCCTAATGTGCCATAGAGTGATCGGGGCTTATGCATGAGACAGGATGAACGACCTTGCTAGTAATAATGGGGGAAAAAGAAACAAGGGCCAGACATGGCTGCAGCTCGCAGTCTCCAGGGAGATTTCCCGAGGTTTACTGATTGTAACTCTCCCACAGCTCTCTCAAGGACCTTCTCGCTTGCTTTACCGCGATCGCTTTGCTCTTGTTAGTGTCCTTTCTCTGATAGCCATAAACACTCCCCAAGATATATGTTAGCAATCATCTCAAACATATGGCCCACAGAAGGATCTCAAGGCTGATGTTTTTCTAGGCAATAGTAAATAAACTTATCTTAGCAGCAGCTAGCACCTCATGGTCCTGAAACCTTATTTCCAAATTCGTTAAAGGCTTACGCTATCCTTAGCCCCCATTAACTAAAACATATTTAATCAGTCACTTCTCACAGGACAAGTGAAGCTCTTTCTGCCCATGGGTGCTGTCCCCATGCTATCGTAAAGGCACCTTTTGCACAAAAACGTCTCAATAATTCTTTCTTGATGGTTCGCTCCCGGCCCAGGTCATTTTGGCACACGAATGAACATGGGCCCTGAGTCTTCGTAACTGGACCCAGAGCCTTGCTGCAAAGTTGCTGAGTACTTTCTCTGCTCTTCCTTTACTTTCATTTCAGGGGCTTTTCAAGAAGTATGGTCCTAGTGGAACACGTTCACATAGGTAGCTCAGGCTGCAATCCTCTAACCCGTGGTTGCTCTACAGGAAGGAGTAAAAGCTTGCCTTTGGGATGGAAGTTAGTACCCTGGCCTGCATGGTAATGAGACCCAGAAACTTGATGCTCTCTCTTTATTCCTATTCTTATACAAATTGTCTTTCTGGGGCACAGGACAGCCACCTGTCACTAGGACAGCTGCCAATCTTCAGACTCCTGTGTAAGGGTTCCTCCTGATGGGTCTCCTGTGATCCTCCTGTCCACATCTCTAGAGGCTGAGGCCTCCACTGGGAGCTGGCGGGAACCAGCACTCGATTGAACTAAAACCCAACCAGGGACTGCTTTCTAGGAAAGTCGGCTGAAAAGGCTACATGAGTTGGAGCGTCGCTTACAGCATGATGGATTTCTATCTTTACTGTTTTTTGTCAATGTCCCCTACTGACTAACTTATGATACTGGGTGATTTTACCTTCTAAAGTTTTTCCTGTGTTTTCCATGGGGTTAAAACAGCAGGTTCCTCTTCAGTCCATTCACTGGCACCCATTTGGGGCCTAGGATGCAATGGGAAGCGGGGGGAGACCGGCATCCCTCTACAGGACAGGTGGTATCCATAGTGATTTTCATTTGAAGGACACCTCTGGTCGCTTTGACACCAGGAACCTCTGACATATCCCACATGGGACACCACCTCGGAGTTAGGGATTTTCTTCGTAATGGAGCTTCTCTACTTTTCTAGGAGCACGATCGTCTTCCTCAGTTCTCAAGGACCCTCCCTTGGGGTGCCTTTTAACCCAATGGAAATAATTTGGATTGCAAGATTTAAGAAAGAAAAAATTGCGGGTGCCTGGGTGGCTCAGTCGGTTGACCGTCTGACTTTGGCTCAGGTCATCATCTCACAGTTCATGCATTCACACGAACCCCCGTGTTGGGCTCTGTGCTGACAGCTCAGATCCTGCTTCAAATTCTGTGTCTCCCTCTCTCTCTGCCCCTCCCCGACGCATGCTCTGTCTCTCAAAAATGAATACATGTTAAAAAAGTATTTTAATGAAAAAAGAAAAAGAAAAAACTGACCTTCTGTAACCCTGCATGGCTCCTCCGTAGTCCTTAGGAGACAAGAAAAAATGGCCCCACTAATGGGACATTACACTTCAGTACTCTCTATTGGTTAAACCTCTGCTGCAGGAAACAAGGCAAATGGACTGAGGCACCCTATGTCCAGGCCTTCATGGACATAAATCAGGACCCCGATAATAAAGGCCTCTTGCAGAATGTTAGCCGATAACTAGGCTAACAAGCTTGCTCCCGATATATTGGATGATGATTGTCTAAACAGGCCTCTTCCTCCTCCTAAGAAGCCCAGATTGCCTGAGGCATCACCGGCTGTCCCTAATGAAGGGGATGTGAACCTCTCATTCATTGTTCCTCCTCTGAATGAACTCAGGTTACCCGAGGAATCTCAGGCCTCTCCAAATAAAGGTGACATTGATTTTGCCACTTCTCCTCCTCCTTACGAGCCCCCACCCCGGACTCTTCTGGACACTTCTGGCCCTACTGGACACACTAGGAGTGGGAGTTTGCGGATGGACGGGCAGCAGTGACAGGGAACGCTCTCCGGTAGGGGGCACTGCTGTCCCAGTTACCCAACCACACTGGAACCATCAGGAGGATGGATAGTCAAGGAAGAAATCAGGTGATCGCCTGCCTGATCGAAGGAATGAAAAAAAGAATTTACTAAACTTGTAAACTTTGACAAAATTCAAGAAGTTATTCAAAGAGCTAATGAAAACTGCTCTAATTCAGGGTCGCCTAATAGAGGCTGTCTGTAAATACACAAACCTGGACCCAACTGCATATGAGAGAATAACTGTCTGATTATTAATTATTATTTTTTTAAGAGGGAGAGAGAGAGAGAATCTTAAGCAGGCTCCATGCCCACCATGGAGCCCTGTGGGGGGCTTGATCTCACCTGAGATCATGACCTGAGGTAAAACCAAGACTGTCAGATACTTACCTAGCTGAGCCACCCAGGGTGCCCCTATTTTATTTATTTTTATTTTTAAGAATTATTTACTTTAAGTAATCTCTACACCCAACATGGAGCTTGAAATTACAACCTTGAGCTCAAGAGTTACACATTTCTCCAACTGAACCAGCAGACACTCTGGGGGGTAACTATTTTAAACATGCATTATGAGTCAGTTGGCACCTGACATCTGCTGAAAGTTAACTAAAATGGCTTTAGGCCCTCAAACCCCCCACTCAGTGCCTCCTGTAGGTAGCTACAGTTTTTAATAATAGAGACATGGTATTGAGCCAGGAAAAGGACTAGAGTGTGGTTATGGAGTAAGATATAGGCTTAAGCATTGGCTGCCACTATTGCAGACTCCTCACCACATCGGAATAATCAGGGGCAAGGGTCAACTCCAGACCTGAAGTCAGGTAGGACCCCATGTTTCTGATGTGGCCAGATCGGACACTGGAGCAGAAAAAGTCCCAACAGAGGCTTTCGTCCTGGGCCATGTCCTGCTTGTAAAAAAAAAGGGCATTGGAAGAGAGTCTGTCCTTGTCTTCAGTCAGAGGAAATCAGGCACCCACTTCCCTGCCTGAGTTGAAACCAGAGGACCTGGAATGATGCGGGGCCTTAAGGCTGGTCCAGTTTCCATTTACATCAAAATGACTGAGCCCTGGGTTACCCTGGATGTGGGAGGTAAGTTCATTGATTTTCTTATCAATACAGGAGCCACTTACTCTGTCCTTATTCAGAACTTGGGTCCTACTTGTCCTTCTAATCATAAAATTGTTGACACAGAATGGGAAACTAAAAGTTGCCTTGGGACAATGCCTTTAAGTTGTAAATACAAAACTCATTTGATTAGTCATGTTTTTCTGGTCCTTCCATCTTGTTTCACTCCATCACTTGGATGAGACTTGAGGTAAAAACTAGGGAGCAAGTTTGCTCTTATTAAAGAAGAGGATGGCTGGGGCGCCTGGGTGGCTCAGTCGGTTGGGTGCCCGACTTCGGCTCAGGTCATGATCTCCTGGTTCGTGGGTTCGAGCCCCGCATCGGGCTCTGTGCTGACAGCTAGCTCAGAGCCTGGAGCCTGTTTCAGATTCTGTGTCTCCCTCTCTCTCTGACCCTCCCCTGCTCACGCTGTCTCTCTCTCTCTCTCTCTCAGAAATAAATAAAACATTAACAAATTTAAAAAAATTAAAAAAAAAAAAAAAGAAGAGGATGGCTTGTTCTCTTTAACACTTGGAGAACCAAGACCTTACCCTGATACCCCTTCTAATATCTGGAAGGAAGTAAATCCATAGGTCTGGGATTGTGATGTCCCCGGATGGGCTCTTAAAGCTCAACAAGTTAAAAGGACTTTAAAGAACCCAACCATTATACCTCACAAAAGACCCCTTTAAAACCTGAGGAAAAGCCTGAGTTACAATCGCTTACTGACAAACATAAACGTAGTATTTTAAGGCCTTATCAATCTCTCCTAATCACACTCCGATTTTACTGGTAAAAAAGCCAAATGGAGAATGTTGGGTGGTACAAGATTTGAGAGCTGTAAATGAAATAGTGGTGCCTATGCATTCCATAGTTCCAATTTCATATATTCTTCACACCCAGGTCTCTGGTGATGCGAATTGGTTTACTGTACTGGATTTAAAAGACCCCTTCTTTTGCATGCCTCTAAATGAAGAGATGCAGCCACTATTTGTCTTTGAATGGGCCTACCTTCAAGTCCACATGCTGCTCAATTAAGTTGGACAGTCTCACCACAGTACAGATTTGGAGACAGTACTCATTTATTCACGGTTGTACTTAGTAAAGACCTCCTTGATATATCCTTGCCTACAAGGACTATAATTCAATATGTGGATGTTTTAATCTGTAGTCCTATAAAGGAAATGCCTGACAGTAATTCTGTAACCTTACTTAATTTCTTGGCAGACAGAGGGTATTGCGTCTCCCCTAAAAAGGCACAAATACCTAAACACAAAGTACAATATTTAGAATATGAGCTAATAACACCAGGTCACCATACTCTAGCTACTGATAGAAAAAAGGCTATATTAGACTTTGAGCCCCCAACTACAAAGAAACAACCCTGCACTTTCCTAGGTATGGCAGGCTTTTGACCTCTGTGGATTCCTGGGTTTGGGCTCTTAGCCAAACCACTGTATGATTCAGTTAGAAGGCCTGATGAAGAGCCTTTACTCTGGACTAAAGGCCAGCACACCACCTTTAAAACATTAAAAGCTAAGTTTTTATCAGCCCCAGCCTTGGCTCTACCAAATTTAGAAAAGCCTTTCTCTTTATATGTAGCAGAGAAACAGAGTCAAACTTTGGGAGTTCTTATACAGAAATTAGGAAATGAAACAAGAATGGTGAGCTACTTGTCAAAGCCACTTGACAGTGTAGTACAAGGGTGGCCGGCTTGCCTCTGAGTGGTGGCTGTAACAGCCCTCCTGGTAGAGGAGGCCTGGAAACTTACTCTGGGACAGTCCCTAACTGATGACTTCACATCGGGTCCCAAGTATTTCAGAAACTAAAGGTCATTCATCAATGGATGATGGGGGTGCTGATGTACTAAATGACAGTCTATGCTTTTAGACACAACTGAAGTGGTCTCAGACCCATCAGACTTTAAACCCAGCTGCCCTTACACCTGCATCTGACCATTGTGCTTCTCTAAAACATAACTGTGTAGAAGTTACCGATCTTGTTTCTTCTAGCAGATCAGGCTTAAAAGATTCTCCTGTTGATAATGCAGATGACAATTGGTTGACCGATGGCAGTAGTGTCATAGAAAAGGGGATATGAAAAGCTGGGTATGCTTTAGTCAGTCTAACCCAGACTACTGAGGCCAAAGCCCTCCCAGCAAATACATCTGCCCAGAAACTGGAGGTAATGGCACTCAGTAGTGCTTTACAATTGGCAGAAGGTCGCAAGATTAGTATCCACACTGACTCTAATTATGCTGTCCTAGTCCACAAGCATGGGGCCATTTGGAAAGAGGGTTATTAACAAGTCATAACTCTCCCATCAAGCATGGACCAAAAATAATAGCCCTTTAAGAGGTTGTACCCAGACCCAACCCTAAAGAGGTGGCTGTAAGTCACCTCAAGGGACATCAAAAGGACATGTCTATGGAATCTAAAGGACATAATTTGGCATAGCACATGGCCCAGCAGGCTGCATAAAGCCTGAGTCTCATACCAGTCCTAACACCAGTAAAAGATATATTCCCACTCTGTTCAGATCAAGAAATCCCAGTAGCCCAGGAATAGGGATTTTCAAAAAATGCACAAGGCTGGTTTATAAATGGTAGGGGAAAAGTCTTCACAGTCAAAAGCAATGAATGGAAATGAATGCAGATATACCTCAGGCTACTCGCTGGAGTAAGCAGGCCCAGGAACAAATGGTTAAGAACACCTTTGATGGAATTAACGAAACCACTATCGGGGCACCTGGGGGTCTCTGTGGATTGAGCATCTGACTCTTGGCTTCAGCTCAGGTCACGATCTCAAGGTTCCTGAGTTCGAGCCCTATGTTGGGCTCTGCACTGACAGCACAGAGCCTGCTTAAGATGCTCTCTCTCTTCCCCTCTTTCTGCAGCTCCCCTGCTCTGTCTCTCTCTCAAAATAAATAAACTTAAAACAAAAAAACCCACCCTTAATCACTACCATAAAACAGGTCTGTCAATCATGTACAATTTTCACTACCCCCCTTTCAAAGCCAGTCCAAAGGTGGGAGACATAGCCTGGAAGCAATTAGATTTTACACAAATGTCATCTTGTAAAGAATATAAATACTTACTGGCTTATGCAGACACCTTTACAGGATAGACAGAGGCCTTCCCTTTCAAAACAGAAAAGGTCACTGAAGTGACAAAAACTCTATTAAGGGAGATTGTCCTTAGGTTTGGACTCAGTTCTTACAAAGTGACAATGGACTGTCTTTTATTGCACAAATAACTCAGCAAATAGCTCAGGCCCTAAAGATAAACACCTATTTGCATTCAGCCTGGAACCCACAATCCTCTGGAAAGGTGGAAAAAGCTAACCACGCCTTAAAATAACACTTATTAAACAAGGCATTGAGACTCAACAAAACTGGATTACTCTGTTACTCATAGGGCTTCTCAGGATGAGAATTGCCCCCAATCAATAGGGCTAAGCCCCTTTGAATTATTACATGGAAAGCCTTTTTTCACTGTAGACTAATAGATGAAGACTATGATGCTCTGTTAAATTATTCATTTGAGGCTGGGTTAATTCATACTAAACAGATACTAGACGATATCCTTCCCAACCCTGATTTAATAGTTACTAACAGCCCACCTCATGTAAACCCAGGAGACAAGGTTTATTGAAAGGACTGGAAGTCTATGGGCACCTGAGCGGCTCAGTCAGTTGAACGTCTGATTCTTGATTTTGGTTTAGGTCATGATCCCAGGGCCAAGGGATGGAGCCCTGAGTTGGGCTCTGCACTGAGCGTGGAAACTGCTTAAGATTCCCTCTGCCACTCTCCCCTACTTGCACTCTCTTTCTGAAATGAATGAATGAATGAATGAATGAATGAAGAATTGGAAGTCTAATACACGAGGGGATTTAACTCCAAAATGGAAGGACCCCTACTAGGTCATTTTATGTATTCCTCCAGCCATATAATTAGGACATTTCTCATGGACTCCTATCTCAAGAATTAAACTTGTTATCTTCCTCACAGGGACCAGCATGTCAGCTAATGTCTTCTTAATCCTGTGAACCTGTGGAAGCCCTCATACTTCTCTTCAAAGGACACTGAAGGTTATACCTGTTCTCATTCTCTTTGCCGCAGTTTATACTGATAATTCCTTCTTACAGTGGGCTACGCATTATGCTGAACTTCAAATCAAACAGCTTGCTGAATATGTGGAAATCTGCTGGTATGAAGTACATCCAGTCTGCCTTGCTGGGTCTGCCCATTTCATGGTGCAAACTGGCCTTCCTTATATAGCTAGGTCTTAAATGTGATCTGTGACTCACTTTGTGATAGCAGTGTCATTCTTTGGCCTATAGCCAGTATCACCTGGAATCTCTCAGGGCACAAATCAGACTTCTTCATACTCTCAAACCATTAAGGTTCTGACTGGGTTCACTCACCCACAAATGCGCAGAGCAATATTACAAAATAGGATGGCGTTAGATGTTTTAACTGCTATACAAGGTGGATTGTGTGTTACCATAAACATAGAGTGCCGTATATACATTCCGGATTACCACAAAAGTATTTCTGGGTGTCTAACTGTCATGAACACTCGAGTTGGTGCTCTAAAAGACCCCTCCCTTTCCCTTACTGACTGGTTAAGCTCCTGGACAGGAGGGTGATTTGGTTAACTATCAAAGGACTTTTATTTGGGCTTCTTTTTCTTCCGGTTACTCTAATGATGTTTTGCTATTTCTCCAATCCCTTCTCACCTGGTGTGGAGACTCCTTCCCTGCAGTAACTTCAAGCCAGCAGATGATCATCTCTGCTTAAGGAGACTCCTATATGTTACCAACTCTAGTTACAGCTGCCGCGGCCTTCCATATCTCCTATTTTTTTTAAAATGTTTATTTATTTATTGAAAGAGAGTGGGTGAGGGGCAGAGAGAGAGAGGAGGAGAGAGAGAGGATCCCAAACAGGCTCCCTGTGGTTAGCACAGAGCCTGATGAGGGGCTTGAACTCACGAATGGTGAGATCATGCATGACCTGAGCTGAAATCAAGAGTCAGATACTAAACCGACTGAGCCACCCAGGCACCCCTTTATAACTGTTATTAAATTCCCAAGTGACCAGTGTTGACCCATAGGTAGGGACATTTCTTTTTTTTTTTTTAATATTTTTATTTATTTCTAGGAGAGAGAGAGAGACAGAGTGAGCAGGGGAGGGTCAGAGAGAGAGCGAGTCACAGACTCTGAAACAGGCTCCAGGCTCTGTGCTGGCAGTCAGCACAGAGCCCGACGCAGGGCTCGAACCCACGAACTGCGAGATTATGACCTAAGCGAAAGTCAGACGCTTAACCGACTAAGCCACCCAGGCGCCCCAGGTAGGGACATTTCTATGCCCCTATTCAGTAGGAAGAAGTCACAAAAGACAAGACCTTCCATTCTCAACAACCTTAAAGATTTAAGGGTCAAAGTTATGGCGGGGGAGGGGAATGATGGGAGGAAAGGAAACAAGGGCCAGATTTGGCTGCAGCTGGCAGTCTCCAGGGAGATTTCCCAAGACTTATAGACTCTAACCCTCCCACAGCTCTCTCAAGGACTTTCTCGATTGCTTTACTAAGATTGCTTTGCTCTTGTTAGATATATGTTAGCAATCATTTTTCAAACATATGGCCCACTGAGGAGCACCTGGCTGGCTTAGTCAGAGGAACATGAAACTCTTGACATTGGGGTTGTGACTTTGAGCCCCCATGCTGGATGTAGACCTTACTTTAAAAAAAATTAAAATTTTTAAACAACAACAACAACAACAAAAACACCATCTGACCCACTGATATGCATCTGAAGGGTCTCAAGCCTGATGTTTTTCTAGGCAAAATAGTAAATATAGCCTTATCTCAGTAGCAGCTAGCCCCTCATGGTCCTGAAAGCTTTACTTCCAAATTCCTTAGAGACTTATGCTATCCTTAGCCTCCACTAACTAAAAGGTATTAAATCAGTCACTTCTCATAGGGGCAAGTGTAGCTCTTTCTGCCCATGGGTCCTGTCCCTGTGATACAATGAAAAATAAAATAAATAAAATAAAATAAAATAAAATAAAATAAAAACACCTTTTTTTTTTGCATTGAAAACATTTCAAGAATTCTTTCTTAACCATTCACTCCTGGCCCACATTATAGCACTAAGAGTCCTGGGGAATCAGGAAGGTATTTTCCTACCTTCTTTACTCAAAGTTTTGGATTTCTTGGCTCCCCTCCATTTGTTATAGAGATACAATGGAATTTAAACCACATCAATAACCTATCACCAAAATCATCCCTTGCCTCTATGATGCGGACCCACATATATGGTGATGTCGTGATGTAACTCTTCAGTTGGGGGGCCTCACAAGATAGAAAGTGAGTACTCTTTTTTTTAATGTTTTATTTATTTCTGAGAGAGAGACAGTGTGAGCAGGGGAGGGTCAGAGAGAGAGGAAGACACAGAATCCGAATCCGAAGCAGGCTCCAGGCTCTGAGCTAGCTGCCAGCACAGAGCCTGATGCGGGGCTCGAGCCCACAAACCGCGAGATCATGACCTGAGCTGAAGTTGGACGCTTAACCGGCTGAGCCACCCAGGCGCCCCAAAAGTGCGTACTCTTATACTGCAGGTGGGAGTGTAAATTGGTGTAACCCCTCTGGAGATTAATCTGTAAATAATAAAACAGCATTTTCCAGCCTTCCTTTTTAGATATTAAAAGAAGTATTAACCAATATCATCTACTGTGTGCTGTTACATATCAGACTTTTTACTTAAATGATAACCATTAATTATTTTAAAAAATTTGAGATAGAGAGTGTGTGTGAGCAGGGGAGAGAGGCAGAGGGAGAAAGAGAATCTTAAGCAGGCTTCATGCTCAGGGTGGAACCTGATGAGGGGCTCGATCCCATGACCCTGGGATCATGACCTGAGCTGAAATTAAGAATCAGATACTCAACCAACTGAGCCACCCAAGTGCCCCAATTTTGTTCATTCTAATGTTGAAATTTTTCTTGTCATATTTCTGGTCTATTTTGAATTTCTTTTTTGTATTTACGTATTTTTTACATATCAAATTCAATTTAAACAATGTAATCATATTGCTCAATTTTTTTATTTTTAACTTTTTTTTTAAAGCTTATTTATTTTGAGAGAGAGCATGGGCAGGGGAGGAGCAGAGAAAGACAGGAGAGAGAAAATCCCAAGCAGACTCCATGCTTTCAGCTTGGAGCCTAACATGGGTCATGAACCCATGAACCATGAGATCATGACCTGAGCTGAAACCAGGAATTGATGCTTAACCAGCTGAGCTGCCCCAGGCATCCCTTGATTTATAACTTCTTAAAGAATGCTTTTATGTTTCCTCATCTTGAGATCATAGATTCACCTTTATCATCTAGTTCTATTTAAAAACATTTTTTATTTTAGAAAGAGAGAGAGAGAGCAAAAGCAGGGAAGATGGAGAGGGGAGGGAGAGAGAGAGAGAGAGAGAGAGAGAGAATCCCAAGCAGGCTCTTCACTGTCTTCTCTGTCAATGCACAGCCCATGGGCTCTATCTCATGAATGGTATGAATATGACCTGAGCTGAAATCAAGAATAGGTCACTTAACCGACTGAGCCAGCCAGGTGCCCCAAACTTAATTTTAATTTTGCCCTAATCACTTGTATTAGAACTGCTTATATAATTCATTCTTTCCTCATTGATTTGAAATATAATTAAAAAAATTTTTAATGCTTATTTATTTTTTTGAGAAAGTGAGACACAGTGCAAGTGGGGGAGGGGCAGAGAGAGAGGGAGACACAGGATCTGAAGCAGGCTCCAGGCTCTGAGCTGTCAGTGCAGAGCACCACGTGAGGCTTGAACTCATGGACCATGAGATGATGACCTGACCTGCCCACTGAGCTACCCTGGAGCCCAACAGTTAGCTATTTCGAAGAAACTAACAGGATAATGGGTGATTTTCACTTTGCTGTAATTTTGTCTTTCCCAAAGTTTTACAATGAATGTGCTTTACTATTACAGTCAGAACAATAAGTAATTAGTATTATGTAAATAGATGTTTTTAAGGCCCACACCCTGAGGGCTTGTCTGGGCAGTTGTAGGAGTCCATCCCACGCCAGAGAAGAAATAACCTTTTTCTCTCTCTCCATGGGGAGCCATGGCCGGTAGCTAGCCCTGAAAGGGGATGCATTTACCGCTTCAGCTCAGTCCTTTTGATTGGGAGATGCTGCCATTAAAAGATGTTAAATGCCAAATACCATCATCTGGAATCTCAAGGCGACCCTTTGTGTTGCCAGCTTCGGAGGGAGAGGGGAGTGTGGTGTCGCCTCCTCCTCCCCACACCCCACCCAGAAGGGCTGGGAAGGCACAAAGACGTGCACTGTATCTGGGCGGTATGCAAATGCAGGCATGTCTCCGACTCCCTAATCCTATCAGAAATGCTTCGGGTGTTAATTTGACCATCTTTCACAGCTCATAAATCTACTTGGGGGCAAAACCAAGCTGCCAGACGCCATCAAGCAAAACTCCTGAGGCCGGCAGTTTCAGTTAAAGCAGTCAGGATCATGCCTCAGTAAAGTCCAATAAAGAGCTTTGTATGTGGGGGACTGGAAAGCAGCTTCTCACATTTGGATACAATAGAACAAAACAGTGGGAAATGTGAATGTCTGATTATCCGGACTGGTGGCCTCCTCCAGGCTCTGCCTGCCCACTGAGCCACGGAGCCTTGCATTCATTCATGATTCTTTGCATGCAGACGGATCCATCTTGCTCCCGAACAACTGCCTGCAAAGAGTCCTGTCGGATTAGTTTATTTAATCCCTGTCTATACATACACATTGACTATATTTGCTTCCACTGCAATCTGCTAGCTTTTATGTATTAAAATCTATTAAACTTCAGCCAGGTCATTTCTGCCTAGATTCATTCTCCCTTTATTTAGTGGTCGGAACAGAAGAAATCTTTTCTTTCTGAGACAGAACGCTGCCCAGAAGCGTTCCCACTTGCTCCTGACAGACAGGGTTGAAAGTGCCAACAGAAATCAGTTTCAACCTTTGGGTTACAGCTTCATCCAGAATCCGTCTGTTCTACCAATTGATCTGTTTAAAATTCAGCTGATTAGAGAGCCTAAGTAAAAACATCCTTTCCAGGGGCGCCTGGGTGGCTCAGTCGGTTAAGTGTCCGACTTCAGCTCAGGTTATGATCTGATGGTTCATGGGTTCGAGCCCTGTGTTGGGCTCTGTGCTGACAGCTCAGAGCCTCGAGCCTGTTTCAGATTCTGTGTCTCCCTCTCTCTCTGCCCCTCCTCCGTTCGTGCTCTGTCTCTCTCCAAAATAAATAAGCATTAAAAAAATTTTTTTTAAACAAAACCCCAAGCCCCAAACATTCTTTCCAGCATCTGTTGCAAGCCAAGGGAGGCACTGCGGGCACGCTGGGCTGGTGTTCTGTCTGTAGGGACATGAAGCTCCTCTGACCGAATCTGCGCATTGAGATGGGAGGAAGTGCTGGCTCCAAGAGAGAAACACAGTAATAACTGCGCATGATCTGAGGCTGGAAGTACCAGGAATGTCAGAGATTTATCTTTCCTGCATCTCCGCACCGTTCAGGCAACAAACGGCATCCATCCCCACAGAGTCTCTAGGAAAGACTACAGCTTGCCGAGGGCTCTTACAAGCTGAGGAACGCAGAGGAAAGGGAATCTGAAAAGATTATCAGCTGTGGCTCTTGGCTCTATTTCTCTTATCTGAAAGATAATCTATGTGGGATTATCTGACTCCTGGTGTAAGGATTTAATACATGGTAATTGGGATTACTGATATTACATTACTTGTGGTGAACTTTAAAATTTAAAAAAAAATATTTATTTTTGAGAGAGAGACAGAGACAGAGAGTGAGTAGGGCAGGAGCAGTTAGAGAGGGAGACACAGAATCTGAAGCAGGCTCCAGGCTCTGAGCTAGCTGTCAGCACAGAGCCTGACACAGGGCTTGAACCCATGAACCGTGAGACCATGACCTGAGTTGAAGTCAGACACTTACCTGACTGAGCCACCCAGGCACCCCACTGGTGGTGAACTTTAAAAATAATTATTGATACTATATTATTGCTACAGTGAATTAAGTACGTAATTATGATAATTGATATTATTATTATTGCTGGTAGTAGATTTGATAAATAACTATGTTGTTATAATTGTTACTACTGGTAATGCCACTATTAGCTTTATAATGGTAAGTAGACTTTAAAAGAATTGAGTGAAGAACATATAAGCCCACTCATTAACCACGTGTTTATTGAGAATTATCTATGTGTCAGCCATTGTTCTAGGCACTGGGCCACATCACTGAAATTCATCCTTGTGAAGTTTCTCTTTCAGTGGGGTAGATGGGCAGTAAACATAATAAATACATTATATTGAATTTAGAACCTATCTAGTTTAATTGGAAAAACAGAGCAGTGTAAGGAGGATTGGAGTGAGTTGGGGAAGAGGGAGGAGGTAATACATTTAAAATAAGGTGCTTGTGGAAGGCTTCCCTGAGAAGAGGACATTTTAAACAATAAGAAAGGAAGCAGGGGAGTAAGTCATGGGGAGTGTTGGGCGTTCTGGGCAGCAGAAATAGCTCCTGCGAAGGTCAGGGATTGGGGGCGGGGAGCACGGCCACCTGTTCAGAGGCTGCCATGGCCAGGGGTAGAGTGGGAAATGGTGACACAGGGGTAGCAGAGGCAGGTCATGTATGTTAAGCTGTGCATTTAAAGGACTTCACCGTTTGTTTGTTTTTTTCAAGATTTAAAAAAAAAATTTAGTAATCTCTACACTCAGTGTGGGGCTTGAACTCACAATCCCAAGATTAAGAGTCACACATTCTATGGACTGAGCCAGGCAGGTGGCCCAGGACTTCATCTTTTTAAGTGAAGTGGGGAGTCACTGCAGAATTTTGAACAAGAGGCATGACACAGTTTGACTTATGCTTCAACAGGATTATTCTGGTTCCTGAGTTGAAAATAGACTAGGGTTTAATAAAGAAAGGAAGGAAGGAAGAAAGAAAAGAAAGGAAGGAAGGAAGGAAAAGAAGGAAGGAAGGAAGGAAGGAAGGAAGGAAGGAAGGAAGGAAGGAAGGAAGGAAGGAAGGAAGGAAGGGAGGGAGGGAGGAAGGGAGGAAGAGATAGGAAGAGAAAAGAGACTATGGGATCTGGAATGGGGGTCGGTGGTGGACAAGGGTGAAAGCAGGGAATTGAAGCGGGATGATGTGGGCTATGAGGGAAAGAAGATGAAGCCCCCAAGGTCCCTGTTTTGAACAACTGTTAGAATGGATGCTATGAACCAGTAAGAGGAGACGGCAGATGGAGCAGGTTGGGGGACTTCTCAGTTCAGTTTCGGTCACACTTTGGCAGACTTAGAGCTCAAAAGAGCCCTTAGATATTACCTAACTTAAATCTCATCTTTATTTTATTTTATTTATTTATTTTTTTTAATAGGACCATGGTGTTTTTGTTTTGTTTTTTTTTTTTAATATTTTTTTTTTTTTTTTTTTTTTTTTTT